>NC_072042.1:1784832-1907332 GCF_027791375.1 Indicator indicator | reverse complement strand
TTGAAAAAACTCAGCTTTGGGTCACTTCCTTGGCTTTCCAAAAATGAAATGAACATTTCAGGGACTAAGATATTTCTCTTTTCAAACAACTGGGCTTCAGAGTTCCCTCCTGTTTAACACAAAGGAAAGTAGCTCTGAAATATCCTCCCTCCCTTCCCCCAGATACACACCTTCTTCTTTTTTGTTTCTTTTTCTTTTTTTCTTTTGGGGGGGGTGGGGGGGTGGGGAGGGGGAGGCTTGGCTTGAAGTGATTTTATTTTCCACTGCAGTTGTTGAGTCAAAAAAGTTAGTTAGTCTCCATGCTCCAGCTCATCTACAAGTGCTGCATAAATTGTCACTTACCTCAGTGCCTAATACCATGGTGCAGCTAAGCACATATTAAAAATCAGACAGGTGCTAAATGCAGCTTTAATGTTTGCACTTAAATGATGATCTTCCCCCCCCTCCTACTTCTGTGATCCCCTCCTTTTCCTGTGCCAGAGAGTGGAAAGAATTGCTGAAGAGCACTGCAGCTCTTGGACATCCACCCTGCACCTTAGACATGTGGGACCTGTGTGGTCAGCAGGTTGAAAGAGGTCATTCTGCCACTCTGCTCTGCTCTGCTCTGGGGAGACCTCACCTGCAGTGCTGGGTCCAGCTATGGGGCCCTCAACACAAGGAGAACATGGGATGTTAGGAAAAAGTTCTTCCTCGTGAGGGTGGTGAGACACTGGAAGAGGTTGTCCAGGGAGGTGGTAGAAGCCTCATCCCTGGAGGTTTTTGCTGGATGAGGCTCTGGCCAGCCTGATCTAGCGCGAGGTGTCCCTGCCCATGGCAGGGGGTTGGAACTGGTTGGTCCTTGTGGTCTCTTCCAATCCTAACAATTCTATGATTCTATGGACCTGCTGGAGGGGGTCCAGAGGAGGCCACAAAGATGATCAGAAGGCTGCAGCACCTCTCTTACGAGAACAGAGGAAGAGAGTTGGGGCTGTTCAGCCTGGAGAAGAGAAGGCTCCTGGGAGACCTTAGAGAAGCATTTCAATATCTGCAGGGGACCTACAAGAAGGCTGGGGAGGGACTGTTTAGAAGGGCCTGAGGGGATATGATGAGGGGCAATGGTTTGAAACTGGAGCAGGGCAGATTTAAGTTGGACATTAGGAGGAAGTTCTTTAATATGAGGGTGGTGAAACACTGGAAAAGGTTGCTTAGAAGTGTGGAGACACTCAAGATCAAACTTAACATAGCCCTGAGCACCCTGCTCTAGTTGGAGATGTCCCTGCTGACTGCAGGGGAGTTGGACAAGATGACCTTTGAGGGTCCCTTCCAACCCAAAGCATTCTGTGATTTTGTGACCTGATGGGCTGGGTGCTGTGAGCAACCACAGCAGTGAATTCCACAGCCTGAAGCTGCAGGGGCCAGATGTGGAGATGCTGCCTTGAAGACAAAGGGTCTGCATTTGATCAAGCACCACTCTTGAGTTACAATCCTGCCTAAACTACATTTTCTGCCATGCCAATCATCTGCAGTTTGGGATCTCAGATGGCAACACTGAGATACCTACAAGCTTTTCCTATAAGAGTCTTCCATCCCAGCTCTTTCATCCCAGAAGAGAGCAGGGCTGTAAATTCAATGTGATTCCAGGCTTATGGATTAGGCTACTGGATAATGAGCTCAAAGAGCCCCTAGGGTTAACTGGAAGGGTTTCTTCTAGGGGAAACTGCTGCAATGAGAGGACCATGAGAGCAAAAATCTTCCTCTTGGAGGATCTCCCTGGACTCTGCAGGCAGCATCTTCTCTGCATGTCCTAAGAGGAGCAGATTTATGCTTGTACTTTCATGTCCACAAGCTCAGATGCAGCCCCAATTTATAACCAAAGCTGACCCTAAGTAGCCTCTGATACCTTCTGGTCAAGTGGTTGCTACCTCTCCACTCATCCTGTCTGTGCACAGAGCAGTGCTGACCTCTTCAAAGAGGAATCATGAGTTTTATATCAAGTTATCTTCACCAAAAGGCACAAAAAGCCTCACCCCAGACTGATTTCCAAAAGCCAGATGAAACAGTTGCTCTGGATAATCACTATAAAGATTAATGCCTTAGAAAATGTTTATTCTTGGAGCTCAGCCCAACACCCCAAGCCAGCTGTCAGGATTCAAGATAGTGACCACAGTGACGAGGGACTGTGCACACTGCAGGGGGGTAATGGATTTGGCAACTTCAAGCAAGGGCAGAACCCTGCTCCTGCAGACCAGGCTTGGGGGTGGAGTGTAACAGAGAAGAGAAAATCAGCCCTGTGCTACTGGAAAATAAATGAAAGGAGAAGAGCCTGCACTATTTTTGCGTTTGGAGGGGTTTCATGCAGTTCACTCTGTGTCCTAAGCCCTTTAGAGAAATGGATTATTCCAGGCATTTTGGGAATGGTGATGCATCAGCCCATGGAGTCCTGCAGTAAAGACAGAAGTTGCCATTAAATGCTGTACAAAGTCCAAGGGAAGGCTCTCACTCAATTCTGTGGCTCTCCAGAGGGCAATCATTTTATAAAGGATTTTTCTTCCAGAGATCTCAGGGCACTGCTTCTGAAAAGAGGTGGGCTGGAGAAGCTGGGGAGCTGCACATGCAGGGTGTGGGTGTCTTTGGTGGGGTCATGTGGAGAGGCTTCTGAGGACATGCAAGGATCATAGAATCATCGAATCACCTGGGTTGGAAGGGACCTCCAAAGGTCATCCAGTCCAACCTCCCTGCAGTGAGCAGGGACATCCTCAACTACAGCAGGCTGCCCAGAGCCCCATTGAGCCTCACCTTGAATCTCACAGTATCACAGGACATTAGAGGTTGGAAGGGACCTCTAGAGTTCATCAGATCCAATCCTCCTGCCAGAGCAGCATCACAGGAATGCATCCAGGTGGGTTTGGAAAGTCTCCAGAGAAGGAGACTCCACAACCCCCCTGGGCAGCCTGCTCCAGAGCTCTGTCAGCCTCACTGGAAAGAAGTTTCTCCTCATGTTGAGGTGAAATCTATGTTCAAGCTTCTACCTGTTGTTCCTTGTTTTTTTATTGTGCACCACCAAAAAGAGCCTGGCCCCCTCCACTTGACACCCACCCCTCAGCTATTGATAGACATTGATCAGATCCCCTCTCAGTCTTCTCTTCTCAAGACCAAACAGCCTTAATATCACAGAATCACAGAATCAATCAGGTTGGAAAAGACCTCAGAGATCATCAAGTCCAACCTAGTACCTAACATCTAACACCTCCTGACAACTAAACCATGGCTCCAAGTGCCACATCCAAGCTTTTTTTGAACACCTCCAGGGATGGCGACTCCACCACCTCCCTGGGTAGCACATTCCATGGCCAATTACTCTTGCTGGGAAGAACTTTCTCCTCACCTCAAGCCTAAACTTCCCCTGGTGCAGCTTGAGACTGTGTCCTCTTGTTCTGGTGCTGCTTGCCTGGGAGAAGAGCCCAACCCCCACCTGGCTACAACCTCCCTTCAGGTAGTTGTAGACAGCAATGAGGTCTGCCCTGAGCCTCCTCTTCTCCAGGCTGAACACCCCCAGCTCCCTCAGCCTCTCCTCACAGGGCTGTGCTCCAGACCCCTCCCCAGCCTCATTGCCCTTCTCTGGACATGTTCAAGTATCTCAATGTCCTTCTTAAATTCAGGAGCCCAGAACTGGACACAGCACTCAAGGTGTGGTCTAACCAGTGCTGGGCACAGGGCAGGATGACTTCCATGCTCCTGCTGGCCACACTATTGCTGATTCAGGCCAGGATGCCATTGGCCTTCTTGGCCACCTGGCACACTGCTGGCTCCTGTTCAGTTGGGGCCTCAACCACCTCCCTGTTGCAGTGCTCAGCCACCCTCGTTGTAAAGAGCAACATCAGCAGAGGAGCAGAAGCTTCCTGTAGCCAAAGAGCATTTGAATGGCCTGAGGTCAAGGTTCAGCAAAGTACCCAAAGCAAAGGCTGACTTCAGGCACAGCAAAAACTAAGCTCCTAAGTGTATCAGCAGACAATCACAAAGCAGAAAAGAAGCAGGAAATGTAAACCCCACAGCATCTCCTCTTGAGAACTCAAATGGGATAGGTCTGCCTGAAAAGCTTTGGACTCAAAAATCATTTGGGGGAAAAAAACAAACAAAACCCCAAGCAATGCCTGGCTCTACAGCCTGAGCAGCCTTCCCTGGGGCTGCATGCAAAGCTGGCTGAAGCTGGTGTGAAGCCTGGCTGGGTCTTGCTGTGCTGGTGGTAGTCCTGGGGAGGTAACCACTGGAGATGTGTAATCTATGCTTGATTTAGCAAGGACCTGGATTCTGCAGGCTTCCAAAAATGAATTGCAATGAGATGATTACTTAGTTGTGAAAGTAAATGGCCATTTATAGCTCCTCAAACACTAAAGCTCTCTACAACTCCTTGAAAGCAGGTTGGAGCCAGGTGGGGGTTGGTCTCTTCTCCCAAGTAACAAGTGATAGGGCAAGAGGAAACGGCCTCAAGTTGCATCAGGGAAGGTTTAGGTTGGATATGAGGAACAATTTCTTCCCCCAAAAGGTTGTCAGGCCCTGGAATGGGCTGCCCAGGGCAGTGGTGGAGTCTCCATCCCTGGAAATGTTTCAAAGCCATGGAGATGTGGTGCTGAGGGCCATGGTTTAGTGGTGACCTGGCAGTGCTGGGGTCATGGTTGGACTCAAAGAATTTCAATGTCTCTCCCAACCAAAATGAGTCTATGATTTTAAGAATGGATCATGCCTTTTGCAAACTGGAGTTAGGAACTTTAGGGTTTTGAGGAGCAAAACCCTTCAGTGTCCATGTCACTGCTTACAGCTCCTGTCCCAACACCATATTTTCCCTCTAAAGCACTGTAACATCATTTATAGAGAGAATTAAAACTGCAGCACTTCTAAAAGCAGAACTTGCTGGCTGCAGTGTGGTTTCCTCTTTGTTTTGTGGCAAGTTAAGGTGGTTGGTTTGGTGGGGTTTTTTTCCCCCCTTTTTGTACACAAGCAATTTTCAAATGCTGACATTCCCTTAAGAATCAGAGGCTGCTCTGGAATGTCTAGGGACTCATTGAGGAGAGAGGCAGTGAGATTAAGATCCTTTGGATGGCACAGACCTGGCTAATAAAAGATCCTTTGGATGGCACAGACCTGGCTAATAACTCTACCCATTGAGTTCATACCTTCCCTTCTGCTGTTCCCAACTTCTCTGCTAAAAAAACCCTCAAGCTCTTCCAGTCTACAGCCTTCTCTTTGGCAAAGAACCACCAAAGCTTCAAGAGTTTGCAGAGCAGAAAGCTGCTCCTTCCCTTCCCCCTGTCTGAGGCAATGGTTGGAATAAGCCTTTGTTCAATCAGCTGAGGTGCTTAACCTCCAGCTGCCCCACATGGCCTTAAGTGGGAGTCCCAGACAAGGAGCAAGCAGCTTTCAGGTCTTGCTGAGAAGTGCACTGAATTCCTGTCCACAGACAATAGCAGCAACAATCTGACTTTTCTCAGCTCACTTCATCCCTTTCTGCACACCTTGAAGGTATTGACCAAACTGTCAATATTTTATTTTTAGTCATCTTTGCAGATGCAAGTCGAGAGCCATTAGGGGGGGAGGCAAGAAAGAGAAGTTACCCTGAGGCTGAAAACTATTCTTCCATTGAAGATTGCTGAAACAGCTTGGAAGTTCCTGCAGAAGGGAAAGAAAACTCCATTTATTTTCCAACCATAACTGCTGGCATGAGAAACCCAGCAGTAAGGGACTCAAAAATACAATGGACTTGTTTCACTCAAGCCTGCTCAGAAGGGTACTTAAAGCAGGAGCTTGTGGGTGGCTGAAAGCTTGTAGAAGAACTGCAACATAAGGCAGGTCTTAACATCCACAACCTCTGCATCCAGCCTGGAGCATGCTGCCCATCACCTAACCACATCCTGCCCCATCCACTTCTCCCCTTGTCCCCCAAAGCCCCAGGTTTTCTTGCCCCAGACTTTCTATCCCTAGGCTTTCTTGCCCCAGGTTTTCTTGCCCCAGGCCTCTCACAGAATCACAGAATCATCAATAAGGTTGGAAAAGACCTCAAGCATCATCAAAGTCCAACCTGTCACCCAAGACCTCATGACCACTAAACCATGTCACCAAGTGCCACATCCAATCCCCCCTTGAACACCTCCAGGGATGGTGACTCCACCACCTCCCTGGGCAGCACATTCCAACCTCTAACAACTCTCTGTGAAGAACTTTCTCCTCACCTCGAGTCTAAACCTCCCCTGGTGCAGCTTGAGACTGTGTCCTCTTGTTCTGGTGCTGGTTGCCTGGGAGAAGAGACCAACCCCCACCTGGCTATGACCTCCCTTCAGATAGTTGTAGAGAGCAATGAAGTCTCCCCTGAGCCTCCTCTTCTCCAGGCTAAACAATCCCAGCTCCCTCAGCTTCTCCTCACAGGGTTTGTGTTCAAAGCCTCTCTCATGGCCTCACAGCTGCCAAAGGTGCAGCTCAGGGGAGTCTTGCTTTGAATTCTGCAGAGCCACCTCCCTGGATGCTTTCAGGCTCTTATTTCCCACTCTGCATCCCAGGAGAGAAAGGCAAGTGGCATCAGGCACCCATGTACCATAACACTGTAGGGGACCTCATCAATGTCTATAAATATCTGAGGGGTGGGTGTCAAGTGGAGAGGACCAAGGTCTTTTTGGAGGTGCACACTAATAACATGAGAAACAATGGATACAAACTTGAACATAGAAGATTTCATCTCAACATTGCCACAGAATCCCAGAATCCCAGTGTGGTTGGGTTTGGAAGGGACTTCTGGAGATGATCCCCTCCAATCCCTCCACATCCACCTCAACATGAGGAGAAATCTCTTTACATGAGAATGACAGAGCCCTGGAGCAGGCTGCCCAGGGGGGTTGTGGAGTCTCCTTCTCTGGAGCCTTTCCAAACCCACCTGGATGCATTCCTGTGCAGACTCCCCTGGGTGATACTGCTTTGGCAGGGGGGGTTGGATCTGATATAATCTCTGGAGGTCCCTTCCAACCTCTAATGTCCTGTGATACTGTGTGACACTGTGTCTGCAGTCTAATGGGGAGTAAGTGCTTGGTGCACACAAAAACACTGCCTGCCTCCCAACCACCAAGTCCATGCCCCTCCTGAAGGCCACTCAGGTGCTACAACAGCCCAAGCCTTTCTTCCTCCTTTGACTGGCACATTTCACACTCTCATTGTCCCTGCAGAAGCCACACTGACAGGCTGCTCTCACAATGAGCCTCACCAATCCAGTTCCATTAAGTCACTCCTCAGCTTCTTTCCAGCACAAAAGGAGAAAAAAAAATAAACAACAGAAAATTAGGTGCATGAAATGCCCCCAACAAAATTTAATATAGGAGAAATACAAATGAGGCATAGAGGAGGCAAAACCCAAACTATGAGAGGGTTTGTTTTTTTTTTTAATTGCTGCTTTTGTCTTGCAGAATGAAGAGAAAGAACTGATCAGCCAGTGAGATGCTGGCAGGCAGCAGGCAGGAGGAAGCAGGGTCTTGGAACATTGCTCCTGGCATTTCAAGATCAAACCTGAGCTTCATGCCAGAGATACAGAACTCTTGGGGTTGCCACGAGCAGCAGTGGTCAGCTGCATGGCAAACTTTTGTATTTCCTTGTGCATGCTTACAAACAGATGGAGGCTGGGTGCCAGGACTTGTGTCTCTGCAGGACATTTTCTAGGAGGTACCTGTGTACTTTTGTTACAGGTTTAGGGCTGATGTCCTGTCCCAGTTGGAGCTGGCTGCCTTTAAAAAGGAACCACAAAGCAGATCTCCAGAAGGTGCAAGGTCCTGCATCTGGGTCAGGGCAACCTCAGGCACTGATATACAGGCTGGGCAGAGCCTGGCTTGAGAGCAGCCCTGAAGAAAAGGACTTGGGGGTGCTGGGGGATGAGAAGCTCCCCAGGAGCCAGCAGTGAGCACTTGCAGCCCAGAGAGCCAAGCAGAGCCTGGGCTGCAGCAGGAGAAGTGTGGCCAGCAGGTCCAGGGAGGGGATTCTCCCCCTCTGCTCCACTCTGCTGAGACCACTCCTGGAGCTCTGTGTCCAGTGCTGGAGCCTCTGTTCCAGGAAGGATCTGGAGGTGCTGGAAAGTGTCTATAGAAAGGCCACAAGGATGAGCAGAGGGCTGGAGCTGCTCTGCTATGAGGAGAGACTGAGAGATTTGGGGTTGTTCAGTCTGGAGAGGAGAAGGCTCCAAGGAGACCTTATTGATGCTTTCCAGTATTTGAAGGCGGCTCCAAGAAAGCTGGGGAGGGACTTTTGAGGATGTTGGGTAGTGATAGAACTGGGGGGAATGGAGCAAAACCAGAAGTGGGTAGATTCAGATTGGATGTTAAGAAGAACTCCCCCATGAGGGTGGTGAGACACTGGCACAGGTTGCCCTCATCCTTTCCTTTACAAACAGTCTCTCTCCATCCTTCCTGTAGCCCTTCAGGTCCTGGCAGGCTGCTATTAGGTCTCCCTGGAGCCTTCTCTTCTCCATTCTCAACACCTCCAGCTCCCTCAGCCTGTCCTCGTAGCAGAGCTGCTCCAACCCCCCGGATCACTTTCCTTGCCCTCCTCTGCACCCTCTCCAGCAGGTCCATGTCCTTCCTCCACTGAAGGCTCCAGACCTGTGCACAGTAGACTCACCTCTCTTTTCCCCCTCTTTTGGTACCTTTTGAACTTTGCCTTTACTTTCTCTTGTGCTCCTCAATTGTTTAGGCTCTGGCAGTGGTGCAGTGGGGGAGGCAGAGCAGTTGTGTACAGGGAGTGCTTTGGACTGGGCTGCTGCCTACCTTTATACATCAATACATTTTTTTAAACGTTTCTGACCTTTTATGCTTTTTACATTTAGCTTGGTTTTGCAAATAGCAACTAAATTTTTACTCCCAAATTCCATGCAGTGTGGTCATTTACTTCTTGGAGGCAAATTCCACCTCCTGTGAGGTGTCAAAACACCACAGCTTTCCACCTTCCTTTGCCTTAGGCTCATGACGTCGTTTTCCTCCTCCAACAATTCCTTTTCTTAGGGAGCTACTGGACAGATGGAGGCAGGAAAATTATCTCAGCTTTTACTACTGGACAATGAAATATTCTTTCTCTGGAGCTTGATCACAGCACAAAAGTAGAAGCAGAAAGGCTATGCACTTACTGCTTCCATATGCTCCATCAGAGTGACCAGCTGTGGGGCCAGCAGGAGGTCACCTGTGGCTGGGAGCCTGAGGTCTAAAAGCATTGCAATGCTTCCCTCCTTTGCTTTTTTGTGGCTGGGTGTAGTTTCCAGAGCTGTTCTGGAAAGATGTTAAAGGTCTGGAGCACAAGGCTGTTGAGGGGTCTGGAGCATAAGGCTGGGGAAGGGTCTGGAGAACAGGGATGGGGAAGGGTCTGGAGAACAAGGCTGGGGAAGGGTCTGGAGCACAAGGCTGGGGAGGGGTCTGGAGAACAAGGCTGGGGAAGGGTCTGGAGAGCAAGTCTGGGGAAGGGTCTGGAGAACAGGGATGGGGAAGGGTCTGGAGCACAAGGCTGCTGAGTGGTCTGGAGCACAGCCTGAGGAGCAGCTGAGGGAGCTGGGGGTGTTTAGCATGGAGAAGAGGAGGCTCAGGGCAGACCTCATTGCTGTCTACAACTACCTGAAGGGAGGTTGTAGCCAGGTGGGGGTTGGGCTCTCCTCCCAGGCAGCCAGCATCAGAACAAGAGGACACAGTCTCAAGCTGTGCCAGGGGAAGTTTAGGCTGGAGGCGAGGAGAAAATTCTTCCCAGCAAGAGTAATCGGCCATGGGATGTGCTGCCCAGGGAGGTGGTGGAGTCACCATCCCTGGAGGTGTTCAGAAAAAGCTTGGATGCGGCCCTTGGGACCATGGTTTAGTTGTCAGGAGGTGTTAGGTGTTAGGTACTAGGTTGGACTTGATGATCTCTGAGGTCTTTTCCAAGCTGGGTGATTCTGTGACTGTGGTTTAGTGGTAGCACTTTAGCATTAGTGGTGGGATTGTGAGCTCTAGGTGAGTGGCTGGACTTGATGATCTCAAAGGTCTCTTTCAACATCAACAGTTCAAAGATTCTATGAGTGAAGGGGCTGGGAAGGTTTGGAATCACAGCTCTTGCTCCGTGCAAACTGGGCCTGCAGTGGCCACAAAGCAGACATCCCTCTGCAGAGAGTGGTGGGCAGCTCATTGCACCTCAGGACTGCTCAGTGTCCATTACTCAGAGATGACAGAAACTGGCCAGGGAGGACCTGAGGGGCAAAGGAGTAGTGGATTTGATTTGATTTTTGATAGCCTACTAAGAATCACCTTCATTTAATTCCTTAGAGCAAGCTAAGGAAAGCACTGTGCTGGAAACATCTCAGGCAGTGCCATTCAAATGTCTTGGCTCTGGGTGTTCAGAGCAGTGACTGAGAACTGTGCTTAGTCCTCTTGTCACTTCTTTTGTCACCACAGAAAGAGCTCCCCTCCTCCCATTTTGATGGCAATTAGGCTTTTATTTCAGTGTGCATCTAAAATACCATGCAGTTGTGAGCACCAGTTTGGGATTATGATTACAGAGACTGCAGAAGGAAGGGACAGGGAGACAAAAGAGGGTTTGCCAAGAGTGAATGGAGCTGTGAAGGGCTGTCAGGCAGGCTGCAATGTAACATTTTCCCATGACATTTACAGGGAAGAGGAGGAAGTGTCCAAGCTGGAATAGCCTTCATTGCAGGAACACCACCATAGTCTTTTCAGAAAAGGAATTAGCAGCCTCTGAGTGCAAATGCCAGTAGAACCTGTGACCCACAGAGGTGCCACAGCACCACAGACATCAGCAGCTGAGTCCCACAGGCTCCTTCTGTAGCAGGGCTCAGGCCTTTCCCCAATCCTGACACATCCACACTAAAAGTAGAATTTAGAATCACAAAATCGTTTGGGTTGGGTAAGACCTTTGAGACCACTGAGTCCAACCATTCTCCAACTCTGCCAAGGCTGGTGCTGAGCCATGGCCCTCAGCACCACATCTCTGCCTCTTTGAAACCCCTCCAGGGATGGGCATTCAACCACCTCCCTGGGCAGCCTGTGCCAGGCTTTGAGAACCCTTCCAGTGAAGAAGTTTCTTCTCATGTCCAACCTAAACCTCCCCTGCTGTAACTTGAGGCAATTTCCTCTCATCCTTGATACTAGGGAGAAGAAACCAACCCCCACCTGGCTCCAGCCTCCTTTCAGGGAGTTGTAGAGAGCAATGAGGTCTCCCCTCAACCTCCTTTGCTCCAGATTGAACAACTCCAGCTTCTCCTCACCAAAACTGTTCTCCAGACCCTTCAGCAGCTTAGTTGCCCCTTCTAGAAGTGCCCCTGTGGAGAGCTGGAGCTGTTTGTCAGGGCAGGGATGTTTCTTTGTAGTTTCCTCCAGTATTTTCTTCTCCTGAAAGGCACTTTAGCCTGGCACAGTTAAAAAGACAGATGAATTCCTGTGGATCCCTGCAGCAGGGTATGGCTGTCACTGGTGGGGAGAGAGCTTGGATTACATTATTCCCTGCTGTCAACACAGGCACTTCATAATAGATTGATGACTAATAAAATCTTTTAGTAGTAGATGGTCCTTGAGTTTCAATTTTGAACCTTTGGCCCTTGCTCAAATCAGCAGCAGATGCAAGCATTAATAAAACCAAACAGCACGTGGATGCTAAAGAGGCATATGGCTGGGTACTCAATAAAGGCAGTAAAACACAGGAGAGGGATCTTTACAATCTGCTTTGACCTAATGGAATTATTCTTTCCAGAGGAAAAGCACTCCTTACTGACATATGAGAGAGCATCCCTCAGAGCAGGGAAGTGATTCCCAGAAAATGCTGGAGCTTAGGGTTGATGCTGCTCAACAGCACATCTCCATCTGAAAATCTTGGGTGAGCTCACAGCCATGGACTGATGAGGAGAAAACTGAACCAGGGCTAAGGAAGCAACTTGGTGTAAAATAAAGGCAGGACAGAGCTTTCAGGAGAGCCTTCTTGGGGAATTGATCCATTTACAGCTGGTGGCTTGGCCTGGGATGCAGAATCCAGGATGCTCTGCCAGGATGTGGTAGGGATCTATCAAACCTTGCCTCAAATTGAAGCTAGAGATGCTTCAACTATAGACTCTGGGTACTGGCTAAACTCACGTTGTGCTCTCTGCTGATCATAGAATCATGGAATTGTTTTTGTTGGAAAAGACCTCTAAGACCATCAACCCAACACCACTATGGCCATTAACCCACGTCCCTAAGTCCCATGTCCACAATTTTCTTGAACATCTCCAGGAATGGTGACTCCACCACCTCCCAAGGTGGGGTGATCCAGTGCCTGACCACTCCTGCAGGAAAGGAATTGTTCCTAACATCTAACCTGAATCTCCTCTGGTGCAGTTGCAGGCCATTGCCTCTCATTCTATCACCTGATATTAGGGTGAAGAGACCAACTCTCACCTGGCTTTAACCTCCTTTCAGGGAGATGTAGAGAGCAGTGAGGTCTCCCCTCAGCCTCCTCTTCTGCTGAGGAGCCTCCTCTTCTCCTGCTCCTCAGCAGTCCTGTTCTCCAGACCTTTCACCAGCTTAGTTGCCCTTCTCTGGACACTCTCCAGCACCTCAATACCTTCTCTGTAGCAAAGAGCCCAAAACTGAATCCCATACTGCAGGTGTGGCCTCACCAGTGCTGAGTACACTTTGAATGTTGAGTTCCAACCCCCTGCCATGGGTAGGGACACCTCCCCTGAGCCCAGATTGCTAAAAGCCACATCCAGCCTGGTCTTAAACATGAAGTCAGAGCAGGTGAGGCTGCTTCAGATGCACCCAGAGCACTGCAGATGAGGTTTTGTTGCTAATTAAATCCTTTCTCCTGATTATTTATAGCCCTCTATTTACTGGCTCATTGATTTTAGAGGCCATGTTAGTTTTGTCTCTTACATGTCTGTCTGAATGGCTGGAGTATAACTTATTGCAGAAAGAACAAGTGAATTGGTGTCAGAGTGATCTATTACACAGCTGGGCCACGAGCAGAGGGCCTCTCTCCTTGACTTTGGCATACTGAGAAGTCAGAGAAGGATGCTGAGCCCAGTTCCTTTGGTGCAAATTGAGATTGGCACCCCTGGCAGTAGCTGTTTTGGGAGGCTTAGGATGCTGGCGCCGTGCAGTTGCTGCTGCTGCTGGCTGAGGGTTGGAGAGGAGAGAGCTGGGGAGATGGAAACAGAAACCATCTATGAAAACACAAGAGACTAGATCTGAGGAAGGAATGCTTCACAGTGAGGGTGGTGAGACCCTGGCCCAGAGAGGTGGCATATAGAATCATAGAATCAGTCAGGGTTGGAAAGGACCACAAGGATCAGCCAGTTCCAACCCCCTGCCATGGGCAGGGACACCTCACACAACATCAGGCTGGCCAGAGCCTCATCCAGCCTGGCTGCAAACACCTCCAGGGATGGGACCTCAACCACCTCCCTGGACAACCCATTCCAGGCTCTCACCACTCTCATGGGAAAGAACTTCTTCCTCATGTCCAGCCTGAATCTCCCCACTTCCAGCTTTGTTCCATTCCCCCCAGTCCTGTCACTCCCTGATAGCCTAAAAAGTCCCTCCCCAGCTTTCTTGGAGCCCCCTTCAGATATTGGAAGGCCACAATAAGGTCATCTCAGAGCCTTCTCCTCTCCAGACTGAACAGCCCCAACTCTTTCAGTCTCTCCTCATAGCAGAGCAGCTCCAGTCCTCTGCTCATCCTCATGGCCCTTCTCTGGACACCTTCCAGCATGTCCATATCCCTCTTGTAATATGCCCCATCTCTGGAAGCATTCCAGCTCAGGCTGTTTGCTCTGGTTGCAGATGTCCCTGCTGACTGCAGGGGGGTTGGACTGGATGAACTTTAGAGGTCCATCCCAACCCAACCCATTCTACAATCCTACAGAGAAAAATGTTTTGCTGCTCATTGTAAGAGAGATATGGGATGTGAATTGAAGTTAGCAGGCAGCAGGAGGAAGCTGTTCACACATGTGACAACAATGTGGACTTTGCCACAGTCTGCTGCAGGAGGTAGCAAATGACAGAATCATTAAGGTTGGAAGAGAACTCTAAGGTCATTGACTCCAACCATCAACCTAACACCACCATGGCTTCTAAACCTGTCCCCAGGTGCCATGGCCACATGTTTTTTGAGTACCTCCAGGGATGGTGACTCCTTCACCTCCCTGGGCAGCCTGTTTCAGTGCCTGACCACTCTTTCAGTAGAGATTTTTTTTCTTAAAGGCATGACATCAGAGGTAGAGAAACTGCTGGGAGAAGACAGCCTCTGAGGAGATCCTAAGCAATGAAGTCTCTCTGGTTTAGGCCACCTCATGAGTCACTGCAGGAGTGTTTTGGGGCTATCAGCACCACATGCCTTCCATAGTCTCATGGCCTGCTCTTGGCTGATCCTGCTGGCCACTGTCAGATAGAAAAAAGCCTGAGCCAGGAGAGTTGCTCCAGAGTGGCCTGAGTTAAAGCTACAAATCAAAGCAGCAGCTGGGAAGCATATTTAACCCAGCCACCTCCAGCAGAGAGGTCACACAGCCTCTCAGCTCGAGCCACCACAAACCCCTCACCCTCACCCAAACCCACCAAGGGAGAGCAGATCAAGCTCTCAGCCTGCAAACACATTAAGTGCACTATGCAAGAGCAAGAAGGTTGGCTTTGTACCTAGCAAGACCTTCTGTTTAAAGGATTCAAATCCATTTCCCAGGGTGAGCCAGTCTTTAATGTTATATTTATGTGGCCTTTCAGTACCTTAAGATCAAGCATTTCCAGTTGCTGCACCACCATATAGCTGGGAGGAAGCTATTAGCACTCTGGCAGGGAGCTGGAGCTGGGCTGCAGGTCTCAGAGCAGAGGTTACCTCTGCCCAAGGATAGAATATCATACACAGGATCAGAGAATTGTCAGGGTTGGAAGGGACCTCAAGGCTCAGCCAGTTCCAACCCCCCTGCCATTGGCAGGGACACCTCACACCACAGCAGGTTGCTCACAGCCACATCCAGCCTGGCTGCAAAAACCTCCAGGGATGAGGCTTCCACCACCTCCCTGGGCAACCTGTGCCAGTCTCTCACCACCCTCAAGGGGAAGAACTTCTTCCTAACATCCAATCTCAGTCTCCCCATTTCTAGTTTTGTTCCATTCCCCCCAGTTCTATCACTACCCAACATCCTCAAAAGTCCCTCCCCAGCTTTCTTGGAGCCCCCTTCTGATACTGGAAGGCCACAAGAAGGTCTCCTTGGAGCCTTCTCTTCTCCACACTGAACAACCCCAACTCTCTCAGTCTGTCCTCATAGGAGAGCAGCTCCAGCCCTCTGCTCATCCTCATGGCCCTTCTCTGGACACCTTCCAGCACCTCCAGATCCTTCCTGGAACAGAGGCTCCAGCACTGGACACAGAGCTCCAGGTGTGGTCTGAGCAGAGTGGAGCAGAGGGGGAGAATCCCCTCTCTAGCCCTGCTGGCCACACTTCTCTTGCTGCAGCCCAGGCTCTGCTTGGCTCTCTGGGCTGCAAGTGCTCACTGCTGGCTCCTGTTGAGCTTCTCATCCCCCAGCACCCCCAAGTCCCTCTCCTCAGGGCTGCTCTCCAGCCAGTCCCTGCCCAGCCTATATTGGTGCTTGGTATTGTCCTGACCTAGAAGCAGGACCTTGCATAAAAGGTCTGCTGCAGTCTCCCCAGAGAGCCAGCACGTTCCTCACAGTCACAGGAGGTTGAGGGTTCAGAGAGCACATCCATCACTGCTGTGCTGCAGCAGGCAGACTGGGAACACCATGGAGTTAGCCTCTCAGGTCAGGCAGCCCTTCAGGACTGACCCAGCACACTGAAGTCTTCTGCTGTCTGTCACCACGCTGCAGACAGATGAGAGGTGAGGTGGGGAATGGTCTACGTAGAAAATCAGCATGAGGTGGAGCTGGAGCCACTTCAGGACATGGTTTAATGGCCATGGTGGTGTTAGGTTGATGGTTGGACTGGATGATCCTAGAGCTCTTTTCCAGCTGAAACAATTCTGTGATGGTGGCTTGCAGCACAAGTGTGGCTAAGTCCCCACAGTCAAGCTTTTAGGACAAATTGGGACTCCAGATGTAAAGTGGCAGCAAGTCTCTTGCTGCACCTGATATAGAGCATACAAAGTCTTGTGAGGAGCAGCTGAGGGACCCAAGTGCTCTGTCTGGAGAAAAGGAGGTTAAGGAGAAACCTTCTGGCTCTCTACAACTCCCTGAAAGGAGGTTGGAGCCAGGTAGGGGTTGATCTCTTCTTCCAAGTAACAAGTGATAGGACAAGAAGCAGCACCTTTAAGTTGCACCAGGATAGGTTTAGGTTGGATGTGAGGAACAATTTCTTCCCCAGAAGGGTTCTCAAGCCCTGGCCCAGGCTGTTCAGGGCAGTGGTAGAGCCCCCATCCCTGGAGGGGTTTCAAAGCTGTGCAGATGTGGTGCTGAGGGCCATGGTTTAGTGATGGCAGCTCTGGGTTAATAGTTGGACTTGATGATCTCAGAGATTTCTTCCAAACCAAACAATTCTGTGATTCTCTGATCTGCTCAAATCTCTGCAAGTACCAAAGCAGCAAAACCTCAGTCCAAGCCCTGTAAGGTCTTTATGACTCCAGGTACAGGCAGGCAAAAAAACCTTTGTGCTGCTGCAGGGCTTCAAAGCTGACATTTTTTATTGCTATCCTGGGGATTTTTTTTCCTAGTGTTGACTTGCCCACTGCTATGTCAACTTGTACCTGACCTTTACATTTACTGTATTGGCAAGAAAAGAAAACAGGTTCTTTCCCTCTCTCCCCCCATTGTTTTGTGCTTAAAGGAAATAAACTTTTGTTTCAATAACCATAAACACAAAAGGTTCCCCAGAGGGTGTTTAAAGACTGGGAGCTAGTTAAAAAGAGCATTTGCATGAATTAAAGAGCAACAAGAAGTCACCACTGATCTAAGCTTCTTTCCAGGGCTTAACTAGTGTCTGTAGGTGGGGGAAAGCCAGACAGAGCAGCAGGAGGTAAAAAAAGACAAAACCTGGGATGTTTGTTCTGCTGTGCAGAGCATTTCCACAGCAGCAGCCAGGGGAACAATACTTGTCCTTCACCCACCACGTGGTCACTTTCTGCTGGTATCTGTAACCAGGCACAAAGGACAAGAAGCCTTTCTGCAATGGCTCCTACTTGTTGGCTCCCACAAGACAGCATCAGGATTAAGCTGGGAACAAAAGGAGCTTTCATGCTGGTTCCCCTTACCCAGAACTGCTGCAGCACACCCAAGGAGGGCAGAGCTGGCAGTGGCACTGCCAGGGCATGTTGGGGACCATCCTTCACCTCAGGCAGGGAGCTTGGCTTTGGCTCTGCCATTGCTGACCCCAGGTGAAGCTCCCCAGCTGCTGAAGCTCCCCAGCTGCTGAAGCCCCCCTGAATTGCATGGTAGGAATAAACCCCACCTGTGGCTCTTACGTGCACAGACACCCACTGGAATGCACACAAAGCAGTTTGGTCAGCACACAATCACAGAGGCTGCAAGGGACCTCCAGAGGTCATTGGGTCCAACCCCCCTGCCAAAGCAGGATCACCTAGGGCAGGTCACCCTGGAATGCATCCAGATGGGTCCTGGAAGTCTCCAGAGAAGGAGACTGCAAGAGTGGTCAGGGGTTGGAACAGGCTGCCCAGGGAGGTGGTGGAGTCCCCATCCCTGGAGGTGTTCAAGAAACCTGTGGCCATGGCACTTGGGGACAGGGTTTAGTGGCCATGGTGGTGTTAGGCTGATGGTTGGACTGGATGATCTCAGAGGGCTTTTCCAACCAAAACAATTCTATGATTGTGAAGCCCATGTGCCAGAACTTTGTCTTCCAGTGGATCTACAGATTGAGGACTATTTTAATATGATCATGTTCAGAGGAGTCAACATCCTCTGAATCACCTGAAAGAACCCACTAGAAAGGGACTTGTAAAGGCCTTTATTTTTCCAGGAGAAAAGCTCTTGTTGAATGCATTCCTCACCCAAAACAGAAGAGGAAGATTTGAAGAGGTGATGCATAGCTGAAGAGCTCCAGCAAGATCAGATAGCAAAAGCCCAGGTGCAGCCTGGTTCAGATCTGCCTTGATTTGAAAGGGTTTGGGGGTGAGGGGGGAATGAAACTTCCAGAAAGTTATGTTCAAGTCTGTGAAGCCTGCTTGGGTTTGATCAATTATTCAACCACAGCCCAAAGTCGCTGTTAATCTACATAAAAACCAAAGTGACTTGCCACAGAAAGCAGCTCTGCAGGGAAGGAGAGCAGGAGGAGAAGCAACTGATAGTGCTAGAGCAGAGGCAGTGTGAGCTTGGATCTGTGAGCTTGGATCTGTGCTTAGATACTGTAAGCCTTGCTTCAGGTTGTGGCAAGAAGCTAGTTAGGAGGCCACACACATTTGTCTGCTGGCCTCTGTGACCAGCTCACTGGATATTGCACTCAGGAGGGCATCTGTGCCAGGAGAGCATCAGTGCCAGGAGAGCATCAAGGCAATGCTCAGCAAGAGCTAAAGGGTAGGGGGCAAGAGGCTGGGGCCAGACTCTTCTCAGTGGTCCCCTGCCACAGGACAAGAGGCAATGGACACAAACTGGAACCTAGGAGGTTCCATCTGAACAGGAGGAGAAACTTCCTTGGTGTGAGGCTGCTGGAGTCCTGGAGCAGGCTGCCCAGAGAGGTTGTGGAGTCTCCTCTGGAGAGATTCCAACTCCCCATGCCACTGTGATCCTGGCAAGCTTCTGTAGGTGCCCTGCTTTAGCAGGGGGTTTGGATCCTGGCAAGCTTCTGTAGGTGCCCTGCTTTAGCAGGGGATTTGGATTGGATGATCTCCAGAGGTCCCTTCCAGCCTCACCATGATGGCATTCCATGAAGGTTCAGGATCGTGTGGCACAGGTACCTGTTGTTCTGAACAGCTTTCAGCAATCACCCAGCCAGAGAAGGGCCCATGCCATGCTGTTAGGTGACCAGTCACTTGAGGAGACCATTTCAGGAGCCTGAACATTGCCCAGCAGCTCCATGGCAGAGGGCTGAAAGCTGGGAATCCTCTGGGAAGCAGCATAAGGCCAGGAGGCAGCTTAGGCTGGCTCATAGGAGCCACTTGGAATCCAAAGGCTCAGGTGGGATGGTTGCAGGAGGAAGGCATGAGTTCAACATTTGCTTAACCCCAGAACACAGCAGCTCTGGTGACACAGTGGGACAGCCCTGCCCTCCCAGCACAGGAGCCCCTGGAAGGGGAAAGTCACACCACGACGTGGCAGAGGGGGATGAAGGTTGTCACTCCAGATGGGAGATGTGCAATTCCCTGCTAGGGAGGGCTGTGGGGTGTGATCTCCCTCTGCAAATCGATCTCTGTGCTCTACAAACTGCCTGCAGCAGCAGGACTGACAACTGCTGCCAGTGTGCTGGGGTGAGCTGGCTGTGACCCAGTGCTCAGCCCCACGACCCAGTCCTGCTCCGTGCCTGTGCCTGATACAGCCCCAACGCTGCAGCTGAGGGAGAGGAGCTCCTGTGACTGCCCATGGATGGTGGAAGTGAGTGCAGAGCAGGAACCCAGCAGCCAGGAGATGTAAGCAGCTTCCTTGATATCTTCCCTGCATGGTTGATGTCCCTCCTGCCTCGCTGGCAGCACTCACCCAGGTAAAGATGGAGACAGAGATTTCATTTCAAATCCCCTGGATGGCCTCCCACAATGGAAAGCCTGCAGAAGGAGATGAGCTTTCTGCTGCTGACATTCCCAAGTAAATATTTCCCCCAGACACAAGAGTGCTGCATTTATCTGAGTGAGCAGCAATGTCTCAGGGGCAGAGCTGGCTGGGGCAGAGCTGGCTGGACCACAGCTTCACCAGCTGGAACTCTGATCTGGGGAGCTTTAAGCTCCAGGGAGCTGCTCCAGGAGCCACCCTGCTGGCATTTCCACAACAGATCAATAACCAAGGGCAGGCTGACAGCAGCTTCCTGCTTTTTTAGCAGCATTTAAGCTTGTCATGCCTTGTACTTTCTCAGGAAGGTGCAAGAAGAGCAGGATCACTTACAAGCAGCAGCTATGGGACTGACAGAGGGGTGGTGTGTGTGCAGCAGAGTCACAGGGACAGAGTCACAGGGACAGAGTCTTGGACCAGCTTTGCTTCTGCATGGCATAGGGAACTGATCAGGGGGATTCCTCTTCTGGGACATCATCTGGTGGCTGTGGTTCAGAAGTTATGTCAGGTCTTCCATGCCCTCCTTCACTCTGCATCAGCAAGAGGATGAGAGGAAATGGCCTCAAGTTTTGCTGGGGGAGGTCTGGGTTGGGCTTTAGAAGAAACTTCTTCACTGGAAGGGTTCTCAGAGACTGGCACAGACTGCCCAGGGAGGTAGCTGAATCCTCATCCCTGGAGGTGTTTCAAAGAGGTAGAGATGTGGTGCTGAGGGCCATGGCTTAGCACCAGGCTCAGTAGAGTTAGAGGATGTTAGGACTCCATGATCCTGAAGGTCTTTTCTGACCAAAACAATTCCGTGGCTTGGCAGCAAGAGTAGGACAAAGCATTTATGTGGATTTTGGCCAAGCAAGAAACTGTTTCTTCTAATACCCAATCTAAATGTGCCCTGGATCATAAACCTGGAGCCTGGCAGTAGAAGTGATGCTCCTCCTGAGAACCAGGCTGCTCCAGCTGAGCCCTCTTGCTGCCAGACACAGGCAGCTGCTGTTGGAGCACACAGCAAAGGGCAGGCAGCAAGGGGCAAAGGAAGAGTGCTGCATGCAGCAGGAGCCACCTTCAGCCCACAGACTTGAATCTGATGCTATCAATGCATCAATGAGAAACAGCAATCAACAATCCCACAATCCCAGCATGGTGGGGGTTGGAAGGGACCTCTGGGGCTCATCCAGTCCACCCCCACTGCTAAAGCAGGGGCACCCCCAGTAGCTTGCCCAGCATCACAATGGCCAGGGGGATTTGGAAACTCTCCACAGAAGGAGACTGCACAACTTCTCTGGGCAGCATGCTCCAGGCCTCCAGCACCCTCACACCAGAGGTTTCTCCTCTTGTTCAGATGGAACCTCCTGGATTCCAGTTTGTACCTGTAGCCCTTTGTCCTCTCACTGGGCACCACTGACAAGAGCCTGGCCCCAGCCTCCTGTGTCACTGTGGTGGATGAAGCATGAGATGATGATAGTATCTCTGCCAATCCATCCCATCCCACTGTCACAACTGGTTGCTCATGTAATGCTGGACACTTCTCCCTCCTGAAAAATCATTCCACAGAGACTTAGTTTTAGTGCAGCTCTACCTGAGCAGTCCCACATGCATCCAAGTCTTGCTGGTGGGGCTACATCACCTCCCTGGACTAAGGAGAGCCAGGACACCAAGCTGAGCTCCAGTACTCAACCCACACCATGGGGCTGAGCAGTGCTGTAAGAGCAGCAGCAACGTGTGAGCTGTGAGCCACAGGATCCCACATGTGGACCACAGCTGTTTGCCAGGCCAGCATTTCAGCAAGGAGGTTGGCACAGGGAGGGACAAGTGCCACACACATAAGGTGTAGCCACCAATCTACCCAGGCAATCCCACAAAGGAAAGGTTTGTCCTTGAGGAAACCATCCAAACCCCTGGGATTAGAAACTCTTCATGCCTGCAGAAAAATCACCGTGCTGCCACTTCTTCCACTTCTAAACTCCTGTTTGATCCCTTGCAAGGTACAGGCAAGCAGAGGCCCAGATGGTGGGCAGCTGATCGATACACCTAAACCCCACGGTCACTTTGATCTCTCACCAGGCCCTGGGTAGGTTTTGAAATGCAAATTGTAGCTTCTGAACACTTAATCTTCCCCTAAAGCCTCATCAGGGGAGAGACTCAGCTGTTCAAAGAGGAGGGAACAACTAAGCCTGCCCCAGACCTGATGGCAGTGAGGTCTGCACTAAGATGTCAAACTGCTCCCCTCTGCCCATCACCCTGCCCCTGCCAGGGAGTTCAGTGGATGTTGGGGAAGGTAGAAAGGACAGAGCCCAGCAAGCTCCATCTAACCCCAGAGCACAAGCACTGCCCATCCTTTGGCCAGTCACCAGTGGACAGAATGAAGCCAGCCAAGGATCTGACCTCATGTATGTCACTCTGCAACCTCCAATGGTTTAGGATGAGTCTAAATATCCCCTCCTCAAGTTCAAAGCCATTGTCTCTCATCCTGTCACTCCCAGACCTTGTCAAAACTCCCTCCCCAGCTCTCCTGGAGCCCCTTCAGATACTGGAAGGATGCTCTAAGATCTCCCTGGAGACTGAACAGCCCCAACTCTTGCAGCCTGTCCCCACAGGGGAGGTGCTGATCACCTTCATGGCCTCCTCTGCACCTGCTCCAGCAGTCCCAGGGTCAATTTGTGGTAGCTGTTCAAGGTCAGTTATTGTCTGGCACCAATTTACTCCAATTTCCATTGCAGACCTAGGCAACCAGGATTCTTTGGAGGTTGATGGAGGGGAAGGCAGAATAGGTAAAAGCTAATCTCATCCTGAGGCTATCACTCTTAGGAAAACCAAACCAAACCAAACCAAACCAAGCCAAACCAAACCAAACCAAGCCAAACCAAACCAAACCAAACCAAATCAAATCAAATCAAAGCAAAGCAAAGCAAAGCAAAGCAAAGCAAAGCAAAGGAAAAAACAAAACAAAACAAAACACAAAACACCCCATAGTTATGGCTTAAAAAGACCTACTCCTTATCATTGAGAAGCATACCTAAAGCAGCTCACACTTTGAAAGCAGGCAGTGGTGCATGGCCTGAGTGGAGAATGTGCCTGGTTTGGCACATTAGAATCATAGAATCATAGACTGGAAGGGGCTGCAAGGGACCTTCAGAGATCATTGAGTCCCCTGCCAGAGCAGGATCACCCAGGGCAGGTGACACAGGAACACATCCAGGTGAGTCTTGAAAGTCTCCAGAGAAGGAGACTCCACAACCTCTCTGGGCAGCCTGCTCCAGGGTTCCAGAACCCTCACAGTAAAGCAGTTTCTCCTCATGTGCAGGTGGAAATTCTTGAGTTCCAGTTTGTACCCACTGCTGGGGGTTGGACTAGATGACCTTTGGAGGTCTCTTCCAACCCAGATCATTCTATGATTCGATGATTGATTCTATAATTGATTCTATGATTGATTCTATGATTCTATGATTCTTTAGTCTTGCTATAGGTTCCTAAGCTCTGCATCAGGCTCCCAGCTCCCCCTCATCTACCTCTCTCCATAGACACAAGCCCTGTCTCTCAATCTCCAGAAGTTCCTGATGATTCCAATGAAATATCTGCATACCCTCCAGTACCAAGAAGAAAAATTCACTGGGGAATGGGAGGCTTCCAGGCACTGTAGCAATGATATTAAACGAGCTGCTTCAATGAGACAGACAAGTCATAATCAGCATTGCTAATCTTCTCTGGAGTTGGAGTTGTACAAATTAACAACACAGGCCCCAGAATGACTGCTGGGAGATTCCCCTACATGTATTTCTCAAGCAATTTGCACAAAGACCTTCCCAATTACTAGTCCCCAGCTAGCAGCTGACACAGCAGCAGCCTACCCTACAGACAGCAAAGCCTGCAGAGCATTTATGTAGCTTGGGAGAGGGAGAGTGGCTCAGTGCTTAAGCTTCAAGGGGGGATTGCTCCCCCTCAGTCATGCATGGCTGCATGGCATGGATTAGTAATGCAGTGAAGCAAGACAGTTTCCACAGCTGAAGCCAAAAGCTTGCTGCCTGTTGTCTGCCCTGAGCAGGTCACTGTCCTCTTGGTTGTAGGATGGACAGCACAGCTCCAAAGAGCTGGGCAAGGAGCAGAAGTGCAAGAAAATGTGCCCTTCTCTGCAGCTGGGATCACTCCTGAGGTGGGACTGAGCCTTCCTGCACCTATGGACACCCTTGAGGTGGGACTGAGCCTTCCTGCACCTATGGTCACCCCTTAGATGGAACTGAGCCTTCTAGTAGCAGCTGGGACCACTTCTGAGATGGAACTGAGCCTTTTAGCATCTAGGGTCACTCCTGAGATGGGACTGAGCCTGCCAGCAGCTGGGACCACTCCTGAGATTAGACTGAGCCTTCCAGCAACTGGGACCCCTCCTGGGATGGGACTGAGCCTTCCAGCAACTGGGACCCCTCCTGAATGAGACTGAGCCTTCCAGCAACTGGGACCATTCCTGAGATGGGACTGAGCCTTCTAGCATCTAGGATCACTCCTGAGATGAAACTGAGCCTTCTAGCATCTAGGATCACTCCTGAGATGGAACTGAGCCTTCTAGCATCTAGGATCACTCCTGAGATGGAACTGAGCCTTCTAGCATCTAGGATCACTCCTGAGATGGAACTGAGCCTTCTAGCATCTAGGATCACTCCTGAGATGAAACTGAGCCTTCTAGCATCTAGGATCACTCCTGAGATGGAACTGAGCCTTCTAGCATCTAGGATCACTCCTGAGATGAAACTGAGCCTTCTAGCATCTAGGATCACTCCTGAGATGGAACTGAGCCTTCTAGCTTCTAGGATCACTCCTGAGATGGAACTGAGCCTTCTAGCATCTAGGATCACTCCTGAGGTGGGACTGAGCCTTCCAGGAGCTGTGGCTGATGCTGCCTGGAGACAGGGCAGGTTCAGCAGCCTGGAGTGAGTTCAGCCTCCCCAGGTATCTGCTTGCTGAGAGATTCCAGCATTTAAACTGTTCATGTCAGGGGAAGACAGACAGAATGATAAATGGAGATCAGATAAAGGAGGAGAAAACCTCACCAAAGATTACAACAGTTTCTGGTGACATTTTAAGCTCCTTTCTCTGTTGGCTTTGCAGGCTCTCTGCCCTTTTATGAGCATTCAGCTATGTTTGGACAATATTCTCAAAACTGGGAGGTTTTGTTTGTCTTCCTTACCGGAAACTGAGGACACGTGTGGGGCCTGATGAAATCATTGCTCTTCACTTAAAGGACTGAAGTCCTTCATCCAAGTGCAATCAAAGGGCAAGGGATGGACTGCCTTGACCTCTGCTTTGAGAGATCACCAAGAAGCATCAGCATCTCAGGCCTCTCTGCATTATCACATCAGGAAGGAACAGAGTCCCAGCCACAAGACCTATTTATCAGCTCACCTGTCAGACAAGCAAAGCAGCTGCATTCATCATCACCATCCAAACTCTTATCTGAAGCACAATCTTGGGCTGGGCTGATCTCCCCAAGCACAAGGCATGGCCACTCTTGGCTGGCTTGGTGGTAGGAAAGCAGAAGAAAATGGAAACTTTTTGAGGGTGGGGGCTTGGGATTGGTGCTAACAATGTACAGTGCAGAGGAACTGCTCAGGAAAAGGAAAAAAAACTCCTTGATTTAAGGAAATTGAGGGTTTGGGACGAAAGCTTCAATGTCCCCCACAATCTCCATCACAACTAATTGAAGAGTGTTGCCTGTGGGCTTGGGTCTGTTTGGTAGAACCCAGCTATAAGCACCAGTGAGGTGGTCATTTACTGCTGGTCAAATCACCAGGTTGTATCTGCAGCATCCTCTTCTATCAGCATTCATTCACAGGATCACAGCTCACAGGATGTCAGGGGTTGGAAGGGAACCTCTGGACATCAAGTCCAACCCCCTCTGCCAGAGCAGGATCATAGATTCCAGCACAGGTCACACAGGAACACATCCAGATGGGACTTGAAAGTCTCCAGAGAAGGAGACTCCACAACCTCTCTGGGCAGCCTGTTCCAGTGCTCTGTGACCCTCACAGTGAAGAAGTTCCTCCTCATGTGGAGGTGGAACCTCCTGTGCTGCAGTTGTGCTCAATACAATCACAGGATGTTCCTCTTTGCGGCACCACAACTGAGACAGAAGTAAAGAGCAGACCCCAGAGAAAACCCAAAGAGGGAGGGTTTGGAGGCAGCAGGGCCTGTGGCTCAAAGCTGAGCTGGAGGTGACCCCAGGATGCTGTGCAAGGGCTGGGCTGATGGCCCCCTGAGTGCCAGGCCTCCTCTCCTGGATGCCAGTGACTGACAGCACAGTGATGGTGTTTAATGTGTTTACAGCCAGTGTTGCAGGAGATGCCACAGCTCATTTCTGTTCAGGCACCTTGTGTGCATGATGAATCTTCTTTAATGGCTGCAATATTTAGTGGTTAATGTACAACCACTTGTTCCTAATGCTTTGCACTTGCAAGGTTATGGAGCTTGATTTACACCTGACTGCAGAGTTGACAAACCCACACCAGTCCCCAGCCCAGGCAGCTGCACAGCAAAGATCTAAGTGAGGGAAATCTTTTCCATCTCATCCTGCCTGTTATACCTTGCCACCAAGACCTATCATAGAATTGCTTCTGTTGGAAAAGACCTTTAAGACCACTGAGCCCAACCAGCTGTGCCAAGGCTGGTGCTAAACCCTGTCCTTCAGCACCACATCTCTGTCTTTTCAACACCTCCAGGGACTCATATGACCTTCCTGGGGAGCCTCTTCCAGTGCTTGAGAACCTTTCAGTGAAGAAGTTTCTGCTAATACCCAGTCTAAAGCTCCTGTGGTGCATCTTGAGGCTGTTTTCTCTTGTTCTATCACTTGTTCCTTGGGAGTGAGACTGACTCCCACCTGGCTCCCAGCTCTTCTTAGGCAGTTTAGGTAGTTTAGTTTCCTCTAAACAACCCCCAAACCAGCTGGAGCTACATTAGTCACAGCCTCCCTGCACCTTCCCATGTGCTTCAGCATCAGCTGCAGAAAATGTTCCCAGCCAGAAAAAATCAACCTGTGCAGCACAAATCCCTGCTTCTGCCTTTCCATCTCCATCACAGCCACCTTCTCTGTGCAGCACAAATCCCTGCTTCTGCCTTTCCATCACAACCACCTTCTCTGCTTTTCCCATCCAAACCTCAAAGGAGCTGACAGAGAAGGGACCATGAAGGGAGGGAGGAGGCACCTGCCTGAACAGTAAAATCATAGAACCATAAAGTTTGGAAAAGATCTCCAAGATCAAGAAGAAGGTCTTCTGTATGAGGGTGGTGAGACTCTGGCATAGGTTGTCACAGGGGCTGTGGATGCTTCCTCCCTGGTGATGTTTAAGGCCAGGGTGGATGAGGCCTTGGGCAACCAAGTGTAATTGAGAGGTGATGGATTAGATGACCCCTGGGGTCCATTCCAGCTTAAGCCATTCTATGATCAAGTCCAGCCATCACTCCAACACCACCATACCCACTGAACCATGTCCTGAAGTGCCACTTTTCCATGGTTTTTGAACACCTCCAGGGATGGTGACTTCACCACCTCCCTGGGCAGCCTGTTCCAATGCCTGACCACACTTTCAAGAAAGAAATTGGTCCTAAACCTGCCCTGGTGCAACTGGAGGCCATTTCCTCTTGTCCTAACACCTGATACCAGGGGGAAGACATTGACCTCACCTGGGTCCAGCACCCTTTCAGGAGGCTGCAGAGAGAAATAACACAGGGGACACTGAAGAGGAAATCAAAGAATGGTCTGGGCTGGTAGGGCCCTCCAAAGGTCATCCAGTCCAACCTCCTCTGCAGTCAACAGGGACATCCTCAACTGGATGAGGTTGCCCAGAGCAAAGGACCATCAGAGCTCCAGAGTGGCAGCCCCATGCTCCATCCCAGGCTCTGTGCCAGGCTGTGGAGTTGTGTGATCATCACAGGCAGGCTGAAACTCAGCTCAGCTGCTGGAAGAAGAACAAATCTGATTTCTTGGAGGGCTTCTTGCTTAAAAGCCAGGGCTTGACGTCAAGAGCAAGGCAATCCACTCCCCTTGCTGTCATTTATTTTTGTGCTGCTGGTGGCTGCCTAGAGGGGAAAGTAGGCAGAGATTTGAAAGACAGTGCTAATTTAATTTGCCAGGATGAATAAAGATAAGACTGTAAAGCATGTTAATGAAGCTACAGTATCACATCATTCACATGCAAGGGAAACACTGCCTTCCACAGATCATGATTGTCTTTCCCACATTCAAAGCTGATTAAAACAGGCTGAGGGCATTTCATTACACGCCCTCCCCTCTATGGCAATGTTCTTCCAGGCAGGCTGGAGAACATTCAGCATCAGCTGGAGGAGGAAAGATAGATGCCTCTTGTCATGGTCAGTTAAATGTATGGATTCAAGTGCACTCACCATAGCAGCACACTTTACCTGCTTGCATCTGTTTATCTTGGTTCCACAGCCTGCTGGGATCCTTTCTCCCTCCCCATCTCCTTCGTTTGGCAATTGACAAAAAAAAAGCAAATGGCCTAAATTATGCTAAAAATATATAGTATCCAAAAAAACCCAACCAACCAACCAAAAAAAAAAAAAAAAAAAAAACAATGCAGAAAAAAGAAGTACTTCAACCCCCAGGGAGTAAATTATGCCCCTAGAAGAAGGTGAAAGATTTTCTTCCCAGTTAAGCAAATGAGAATTTAGAAAAATCCCAACTCTGGGCAGCAGATGAAAGCTGTGGCTGGCTCCCTGGAGCAGCTGGGAGGGTTCCCAGGCAGCAGTGTGCATCAGTGTGGCTTCATCAAACAGGTATGGAGTGTCCTGTATCTGTGAAGAGAAGATGACTCTGCTCCTTGCAGATGTGAAGGCTTCTCAGAGAGTCATGGAATCACAGAATCAGTCACAGAATGCATCAGGTTGGAAGAGACCCTCAAAGGTCATCTTATGACCTCTGGCACAGGCAGCAGGGACATCTCCAACTAGATCAGGTTGTTCAGGGCCACATCAAGTCTGATCTTGAATGTCTCCAGGGATGGGACCTCCACCACCTCTCTGGGCAACCTGTTCCAGTGTTTCACCACCCTCATTGTGCAGAATTTCCTCCTAATGTCCAACCTTCATCTGCCCTGCTCCAGTTTCAAATCATTACCCCTTACAGGCCCTCCTAAACAGTCTCTCCCCAGCCTTCCAGTAGGTCCCCTATTGAAATGCAACTCTGAGGTCTTCCCAGAGCTCTTCTCCAGGCTGAACAGCCCCAACTCTCTCAGTCTGTCCCCATAGCAGAGATGCTCCAGCACTCTGATCATCTTCATGGCCTCCTCTGGACCTGCTTGGTCTTTCTGTGTTGGGAACTACAGAGCACTTCATGTGGGGTCTCACCAGAAGGGCAGAATCACCTCTCTGGACCTGCTGGCCATGATGCTTCTGATGCAGCCCAGGAGATGGTTTGGCTTCTTGGCTGCCAGTGCCCATTGCTGACTCACTTCCAGCTTCTCATCCAAGTCCTTTTCTCAATCTCATCATCCTCCAGCCTGTACTGGTACCAAGGATTTCCCTGACCCGGGTGCAGGACCTTGCACTTCCCCTTGCCCACTTCTCCAGCCTCTCTAGGTGCCTCTGGGTGGCACCCTGTCACAGCATGGTAGAGGTTACAAAGGACCTCCAGAGATCATCTAGTCCAACCCTCCTGCTAAAGCAGACTCACCCAGAACCTTCTCACTGAGATCAGTGGGAAGCCAGTTCCCAGAACATAAAAGAGGAACAACCCAGTGTGAAACTTGAAAAGGGGAAAAAAATCTTTTTATTAACATTAATCACCTCTCAAGCCACCCTTAATCTTGATTTAACTGCATGGGAAAGATGGATTTGGTCTAGTTAAAGGCTGCTCTAGCCACTGGGGTAGAGGACAAGTTCAGGGGATTTTAGAAGAGGAGTAGAGCACTTTCGTTGATATATAAGGAAAGACCATGAGGCATGGAGGGACATCGTCTGTGAGTTCACAGGCTCACAGGATGTTAGGGGTTGGAAGGGAACCTCTGGACATCATCAAGTCCAACCCCCCTGCCAGAACAGGACCAGAGAATCCAGCACAGGTCACACAGGAACATATCCAGATGGGACTTGAAAGTCCCCAGAGAAGGAGACTCCACAACCTCTCTGGGCAGTCTGCTCCAGTGCTCTGTCACCCTCATAGTGCAGAAGTTCCTCCTCATGTTGAGGTGGAACCTCCTGTGCTGGAGTTTCTATCCATTGCCCCTTGTCCCAGGGTGCAAGTGAGCAGAGCCTGTCCCCTCCCTCTTGCCCCCCAGCCCTCAGATATTTATAAACATTTATTAAATGCCCTCTCAGTCTTCTCCTCTCCTGATGTTGAAGCCTGGGTGCATGCCCTGTGCTGTAGGTCAGGCTGCTGTGGGGCATGTGGTTTGCTTCCTTGTAAGACACTTTGCTGCACAATGACTCAAGCCCAGGGGGATGTCACAACATGAGTCACACACTCTGGGCTTCCCTGGGGCTCTGAGAGGTCTGCTTTGTGCCTCTCTGAGATTTCCCTTAATTGCCAAATCTGCCCAGATTGAAAGTGCTCTTTGGGATAGGCAATAACAGAACAATCAGCACAGATCTGTGCCCTTTCACTCTAAAAGCCCCAAAATAATCATCTGCTTTCATCAGCTGTCTGCTCTGATCACAGCAAGCTTTAGGCAAAGCATTGGGCAGGAGTCTCAGCCCCACTGCTCAGCAGCACCACACTCTGCTGCCAGCAAGACTCAAGGCCATGGTGCATGGCACAGACTGAGCTTGGGTTTAGAGAGGAGGGAGGCACAAAACTGTCCCTGCTTTAATTTAACCACCACTGCCGTGGACCAGGGAACCATCACTACTGTTGGAACAGGGAAGTGGAGTCATCATCCTTGGAGGTGTTCAAAACCTCTGTGGACATGGCACTTTGGGGCATGGATAATGGCCATGGTGGTGTTGGGTTGATGGTTGGACTCAGAGACCTTGGAGGGCTTTTTGAAACCTTAGTGATTCTATGGTTCTATGGCTCTGAAGCCTCTATTACAAGAGGGCTTTGTACATGCTGGAAGGTGGCCAGAGAAGGGCCACCAGGATGAGCAGAGGACTGGAGCTCCTCTCCTATGACTGAAAGAGTTGGGGCTGTTCAGTCTGGAGAAGAGAAGGATCCAGGGAGACCTTCTTGTGGCCTTCCAGGATCTGAAAGGGGCTACAAGAAAGCTGGGGAGGGACTTTTTAGGCTGTCAGGGAGTGACAGGACTGGGGGGAATGGAACAAAGCTGGAAGTGGGGAGATTCAAGCTGGAAGCGAGGAAGAAGTTCTTCCCCATGAGAGTGGTGAGAGCCTGGAATGGGTTGTCCAGGGAGGTGGTTGAGGCTCCATCCCTGGAGGTGTTTGCAGCCAGGCTGGATGAGGCTCTGGCCAGCCTGCTGTAGTGTGAGGTGTCCCTGGCCATGGCAGGGGAGTTGGAACTGGATGATCCTTGTGGTCCCTTCCAACCCTGACTGATTCTATGATTCTATGATGCTATGATTCTGTGGTTCTACAGCCTTCAAAATATTGCTTTAAAACGATGGCTTTTAGGGCTGCAGCACTGAGCTCAGCCCCTCAGTGGCCTCTGTGTGTGGGACAGAAGGTCCATGAAGTGCTCCAGCTGTGTGGACAAGGGTGGCAGTTTTAGGCTATGCCTTTAAAATTTTTCACAGATCTTGAACAGAAAGTAGTAGAATGTAAATAAATCACCTTTGGGTGTAAAAAAAGAAAATAAAGACAGTTCTAAACAATCCCATTGGAAGAGAGAAAGGACTTAAAGAAGCTTGCAAACCAATCTTTCTCTCCTCTCACTTCCTGGGGCTGGGAGATCCTAACTGGCTTTACTGACCTTGGGTGCACTGCTTTGTTGTGACTGGTATTAACCTCTCTTCTCTCTCCTTTCTCTTGGCCCTTTGTGTACAGGAGGGTAAGGGGGAGACAGGGGGAGAGAGAAGCTGCTGCAGCTCTAGTCAAGGGCCAGGGGGCTCCTTGTGCTGTTTATTAATTGTCAATACCTGTAAAGCCAGGAGGATGCTTAGGGGAACTGAGCATCTCCCCTGTGAAGAGAGGCTGAGAGCCCTGGGGCTGTTTAGTCTGGAGAAGAGAAGGCTGAGAGGGGATCTGATCAATGTCTATCAATAGCTGAGGGGTGGGGGGCAAGTGGAGGGGGCCAGGCTCTGCTGGGTGGTTCACAGTGATAGGACAAGGAAGAACAGCTTCAAACTTGAACAGAGAAGATTTCAGCTCAACATGAGGAGAAACTTCTTCACAGTGAGGGTGACAGAGCCCTGGAGCAGGCTGCCCAGGGAGGTTGTGGAGTCTCCTTCTCTGGAGACTTTCCAACTCCACCTGGATGCATTCCTGTGCAGACTCCCCTGGGTGATGCTGCTCTGGCAGGGGGGGTTGGACCTGATGATCTCTTGAGGTCCCTTCCAACCTCTGATCTACTGTGATCCTGTGATACTGGTCAATATTGTAACTCCTGTGTATTTTGCCCATATTCCTTGCATTCCATTGCAGATTGAAGTTCTGCTTGTAAATACAGCTTCCATTTGCTTCCAGATGAGCTGCTCTGGCAACATTTAATGTTGGGAGATGGGGGAATTTTCAACCCACCACGACAAGGTTGGCCCTGCCTGCACTCTGGGAGTGCAAGAATCAGGTGCTACATCTGTTCCCTTTACAAAGAACTTCTCCTTGGGTCCCTGCAGTGAGGTCAGCATGGTTATGGCTGTTTGGTGCCTGCCTGGGGTTGTCACCAGTGTCACAGTGGCTTCTACTGGCTGCCTTGTGCAGGCTGAAGTCAGAGTGTGGCCAGCACGTAGGTGATGGGAGCCACTGCTCCCAGCCACTGCTCACACCCTGATGAAGGACTCCAGGAGGGCAGAATTAGAGGCTCTTGGTCATTAAAGGCCTCACGATTCAGAGCAGGATCCCACAATGTCTGGGCAAGGCTGGGAAAGAGGAGGGATGATAAAGCAGTGTATGGAGTGTGTCATACACTCATCCCAGCTTCCTGCTGAAGCACCTTTTGGAAATCTCATCTCTCAGGATTTATTCTTTCCCCTCTCCTCAGCTCCCTTTGCCACTCTCCCTCCACTTCCTTTCTGCACAGCAGCAGCATCTCTCCTACCTTCCCCCAGCCAGTAAAGGGCTATGAATCCAGGAAATTCATGAACTCCCAGAAAGTTAGAGCTCTTAAAAAAAAGTATTCATTTGCAAGGTGAAAAATGGTTTGATGTATATCTAAAGCTAGGAGACTTTATGGAGCCATTATGGTGCAGGTTTGAGTTGTAACACCATATATCTGCCTGCAATTACTTGCTCTTAACTGTTGCTCAAACCTTCTGTTTTCTACAGGATAGAAAAAAAGGTACAAAGCAACAAAACCTCTCTTGTTTTGCTGGGAATCTCCAGGGATAAACCTGTGTCAGGGAGTCAGGCCAAAAGCAAGAGGCTTTTTTTTGGGGGGGGTTAATTGACTGAAATCAAATCAAGCAGGTTCAGTTTCAGAGAAACAAAGGATTGCACAAAAGAAAGAAAAGGGACTTCAGAAAACTATAAAGCATCTGAAGCAGTAAATATTGTCTGCTCTCTGGCTTGCCTTTGGTTTCTAAACCTTCTCAAGGCTGCTCAAATGAAGTGTTCAGGCTCTTTTTCTGCATCCATACAAGAAAGCTTTGCATTTGCTGGCTGGGTTGTTTTGGGTTTTGTTTTGTTGGTTTGTTTTGTTTTTTTTTTTTTCCCTTCTAATGAGAGGAATTCTCCTGTAATCACATGCCTTCAGGAGCAAGGGCTTTATGATATGAGACTTGAAAAAACAGCTGTGATGTTTAGCAGAATGCCACAGTCAGCAGCTGGTTGCTGCAAGCCTGCCAGCTTTGAGTTGCACATACATCTCTTCCAAAGAGAACCACAGAGCTGTTTGGGTTGGAAAAGCCCTCTGAGATCATCCAGGCCAACCAGGGACCCAACACCACCATGGCCACTAAACCATGTCCCCAGGTGGGTGCCATGGCCACAGGTTTCTTGAACACCTCCAGGGATGGGGACTCCACCTCCACCCTGTTCCAATCCCTGACCACTCCTGCAGCAAAGAAATCTTTCCTAATCTCCAACCTAAACCTCCATTGGCACATTTTCAGGCCATTTCCTCTCCTTCTATCACCTTAGACTAGGGAGAAGAGCCCAACCCCCATCTCTCTGCCACCTCCTTTCAGAGAGCTGTGAGAGCAATGAGGTCTGCCCTCAGTCTCCTCTTCCTCAGGCTGAAAAACCCCAAGCCCCTCAGCAGCTCCTCTCCAGACCCTTCCTCAGCTCTGTTGCTCCTCAACAGACCTTATGATAGTCTCTGTCAGGTGCAGGTCTGGCACAGACCATCATCAGAAGCTGTCAATGCTGTTCAGGACCTGGGTTTCTATGGTTTCCCAGGATAAAATACCAGGTCATAACATACCAGTTCCAGATCAGATCCTTCAGAATCTGGCTGAACCATTGTCTGCTTTCTTTGCCTCCTCTGTGCTCTGCCAAGAGAGTTTGTTCTTTTCATGTAAATGGTGACTTCCACCTTCACCTTGATGACTTGTTCCACTGGAAAACTGGGCAGTCATAGAATCACAGAATGCTGTGGGTGGGAAAGGACCTTTAAAGCTCATCCAGACCAACTCCCCCACAGTGGGCAGGGAAACATCTGCAGCTACAGCAGCTTGCTCAGAGCCCCAAACAACCTGAACTGGAATGGTTCCAGGGATGGGGCAGCACAAACCTCTCTGGGCAACCTGGGACAGGCTCTCACCACCCTCATTGTCCAACATTTCTCCTTTCTCTCCAGTGTGAATCTCCCTCTTCTAGTTCAAACCATGGCCCCCTTGTCCTGCCACAACAAACCCTGCTCAAAAGTCTGTCCACAGCTTTCTTCTTGGCCCCACAAAGGGCCATCAGAAGGTCTCCCTGGAGCAAAAATGCAGAATCTCCTGCACCTTCCACATCTGCTCATGCCAAGAACTTGTGCAGAGCATTTCACTCAGCCTCTTGAAAATGTGAAGGTAAACACAAATCCTCAGCACTTCTGATTCCAGGCCAAATATTTGATAAAATAAGTAATAAAAAAAAATCTGTCACTATTTTGGCAGAGTTCCTATTTCCTGGCAGGAGTTTTATCCTCAACTTTGACTAATTTTTTTTCCCCTTTTCTATTTTAAAAGAAACAGCAAAAAAAAAAAAAAAAGTCTTCTCTTTTTCAGAACTACACCACCTGTCTGGGAAAAGATTCCTAATTCCAGTTTGCAGAAGAAAATGATGACCATAGACTCATTTTGGTTGGAAGACACGTTTAGATCATGGAGTCCAACCATGAACCCAGCACTGCCAGGTCACCACTAAACCATGGCCCTCAACACCACATCTCCACAGCTTTGAAACCCCTCCAGGGATGGAGACTCCACCACTGCCCTGAGCAGCTTGGTCCAGGGCTTGACAACCATTTTGGGGAAGAAATTGTTCCTCATGTCCAACCTAAATCTACCCTGAGGCAACTTGAGGCCATTTCTTCTTCTGCTGTCATATGTTCCTTGGGAGATCAACCCCCACCTGGGTCCAGCCTTCTTTCAGGGAGCTGCAGAGAGCAATGAGGTCTCCCTCAGCCTCCTCTTCTCCAGGCTGAACACCCCCAGCTCCCTCAGCTGCTCTTCCCCAGCCCTGTTCTCCAGATCCTTCCCCAGCTTTGTTGCCCTTCTCTGGACCTGCACCAACCCCTCAATGTCCTTCTTGGAGTGAGGGGTCCAAAACTGAACGCAGCACTCAAGGTGTGGCCTCACCAGTGCCCAGTACAAGGGAACAATCACTGCCCTGGTCTTGTCCAGTACTGAACATGAGGAGAACATGGGAGGAACAGTGCTGCCATCCCCAGCACTCCTCACAGCTGAGGGCTCAGCCAGCTGTGGTGCTGGAGCTGGTGCAGGCAGCAGCCTGGCCTCTGTTCTGCTGCATCTCCAAACACTTTCTCTGACTTTTTGCCAGCGTAAAGAAAAGCTGCAGGCTTGAGCAAACAAGAGCACAGCCCCAGTTACTTCAAAAGCCTGAGTTTTCTTCTCCTTTTTCCTCCCTCTTTGATCACTGAGTTGGTGACAAAATCTGTTTGTCCAAGTCAGAGCTCCCTTTGAATCCTGGCTGCCAGAGCAGCGGCACCAAACGGAACGAGAGGTTCAGCAGGAGCCTTCCCAGAACCCTTCCCCTGGCAAGAGAAGCAGCAGCGAAGAACAGCTCCAGCTGACATTTGTGATGCAGCATGATGCTCCACAACTAAATAACTAGAGCAGGAGGAAGCTCAAAACAAGATAGCTTCAGGGGAAGTGACTCAATTCATGCTGTAATGCAGAGTCTGGAGCTTCATATTTATAACCTATGGCATGGAAAAGCACAAAATAGATTTATTACTCCTTTTTTTTTCTTTCTTTCTTTCTTTCTTCTTCTTTTTTTATCCCTCCAGCTGCTCTTTCAGATTGATTCTGAGACCTATCAGAGAAATCTCTCTTCCCAGCCCCAGCCTCCATCAACCACCCAATCTCAACCTGTCAGGCTCAGCATTATCTTTGTTCATTTGCAGAACGATTCTGCAGAGTTATTAAGAGGGAGCCTTGCTGTGTTGATGCCTTTGTGCTGTGAGGCAGCAAGCTGGAGCCACTGGGAAGTACAATAGAGATACAAAGCCCTCAGTGCATGAACACAAACAAGAGCTGCAAAGAAGCCAATTCTGATTCTTTAGCCCCTTCCTTTGTTTTTGTTTTCTTTTTGTTTGTTTGTTTCCTTGTTTCTTTTTTGATTGTTTCATTTTGTTTTGTCTTGTTTCTTTTCTTTTCTCTTTTCTTTTCTCTTTTCTTTTCTTTTCTTTTCTTTTCTTTTCTTTTCTTTTCTTTTCTTTTCTTTTCTTTTCTTTTCTTTTCTTTTCTTTTCTTTTCTTTTCTTTTCTTTTCTTTTCTTTTCTTTTTTCTTTTCTTTTCTTTTCTTTTCTTTTTTCTTTTCTTTTCTTTTCTTTTCTTTTCCTTTCTTTTCTTTTCTTTTCCTTTCTTTTCTTTTCTTTTCTTTTCTTTTCTTTTCTTTTCTTTTTTTCTTTTCTTTTCTTTTCTTTTCTTTTCTTTTCTTTTCTTTTCTTTTCTTTTCTTTTCTTTTCTTTTCTTTTCTTTTCTTTTCTTTTCTTTTCTTTTCTTTTCTTTTCTTTTCTTTTCTTTTCTTTTCTTTTCTTTTCTTTTCTTTTCTTTTCTTTTCTTTTCTTTTCTTTTCTTTTCTTTTCTTTTCTTTTCTTTTCTTTTCTTTTCTTTTCTTTTCTTTTCTTTTCCTTTCTTGTTAGGGTTGGGGATTCTTTTTCCTGTCTTTTGCTTTAAATAGACCACTTCTGATTCTCCAGGAAATTATAAAGCATGTTCCACTCAGCAGGTTCCCACCAACCACCACCTAGCTGTTCATCTGCTGAGCAACCCAAGCCTCTAATTAAATTTAGGATAAATGAGCCAAAGTTAGTTTTGTAGGGAATGAGGAATACTGGAATGTCACAAAGGTCTCTCCCCACCAGTGCTGGTTCAGTGCCTTTTACCCATGTTTGGGCAGAAGGTATCTGTTCCAGCAAGGCTCAGCAGGATGGAATTAGCTCTGGACTGAACATTGTTGGTCCCACATCTACCGTGGTGGCAGATGGAACTCCTACAGGGTAAGGGACTGTCTCCTGGCATCCACATGACAAAGCCTGGCCCTTCAACTCTAGATTAAATCAACCAAAGCAGATGACTAAATTGACTTCTTTCCCCTCATCTCAGCTGAGATTCACAGATTGGGTTGGAAGGGACCCTCAAAGGTCATCTTGTTCGACCCCCTGCAGTCAGCAGGGACAGCTCAAGCTAGATCAGGCTGCCCAGGGTCACATCAAGTCTGATCTTGGGGTCACATCAAGTCTGATCTTGAGGTCACATCAAACCTGATCTTGAATGTCTCCAGGGATGGGACCTCCACCACATTTCTGGGCAACCTGTTCAGTATTTCCCCATCCTCATTGTGAAGAACTTCCTGCTGATGTCTAACCTAAACCTACCCTGCTTCAGTTTCAAGCCATTGCCCCTTGTCCTATCTATCAGATGTCTTATCAGATATGCCCTTGAATTCAGGCACTAATATTAGAAGGGCTTCCCTAGGACAGTTTTTGCCATGGTAGAGCAGCTCAATAGCTCAGCTAGTCCACGATCCAGAAAAGCAGTGCTGAAGGTCACCTGCTCCAGAGGGGCTGACTGTGACCAGCTCTGCAGGATGACACTTGGGTGATCTCCAGGTTTGAAGGACCAGTTTCAGGCTGTTCAGTTTTTGGTCCAAAGGCAAAAGGAAAAGAGACCTAAGCAGACTGGGAAGAGCACCCTGCTCCCATCAGGAGAACTCCCCTGAGCCTCAGCCTGTGACATGAGCAGGACAATACTTCTTTTTTCCCAGCTTTCCTCTCTGTTGTTTTGTTGCATGATGAGCTCTGCTCTCACATGAGAGGCAGGAGTGATCATCTCTTGATCTGCTATGTCCCAAAACAGACTGTGAGTTCTGCAGCTGAGCTCAGGCTGAAACTGCACTAAGCAAAGGAAGATTTCCAGAGTCCTCTGTCACCCTAATGGGGTGACCCTTAGTGGTTGGACTCTATAGTCTTAGAGATCTTTTCCAACCAAAGCTTCCACCATGAGGACTGACTCCAGATGCCTGCTGTTCACAAAGCCACTCTGATCACAGGATCCCAGCATGGAAAGACCTCTGGAGATCATCCAGTCCAACCCCTCTGCTAAAGCAGGGCACCTACAGCAGCTTGCCCAGGATCACAATGGCCAGGGGGGGTTGGAATCTCTCCACAGAAGAAGAGTCTGCAAATCTTTCTGGGCAGCCTGCCCCAGGGCTCCAGCACCCTCACACCAAAGAATTTTCTCCTTCTGTTCAGATGGAACCTCCTGGGTTCCAGTTTGTGCCCACTGACCCTTGTCCTGGCACTGGGCACCACTGGCTAGAGTCTGTCCCCACCCTCCTGCCTCCACCCTTTAGCTCTTGCTGAGCAGTAAAAGGTCCTCTCTGAGTCTACTCTTCTCCAGGCTAAACAGCCCCAGGTGCCTCAGCCAGTCCTCATGAGAGAGCTGATGCCCCTTCCCTCCTTGGCCTTGGCTATCTCACTGTGACTCTGAAGACCCCCATTAAATGAAACACTCAACTGTAATCAATAAACAGCAGCAGGCAGATCTGTGCTAGTCTCAGGCACCCCTGCAAACCCCCATCCTGACTGCACTGGAATGCTTTTCAGGTCAGCACAGAATGGGCTCTGAGCTCCTGCAGCATTTCCACCTTAGCTCAGCTTCAGTGACAGCACCGTGCTGGCTTGCAAGTGTTGGGATTTTTTTCTTGCAGAGATCACTGCATCTATCTCAGGCTAAGCACTCACTTACCAGACAGGGATAGGAAAGCTGTCCCCATATCTCAGGCTCTCTGTAGATTTCACAGCATATAAAAGCCTCTTATTCCTTGTGTTCATCACCAAGAACAGCAGCTTTGAATTCTTTGATTCCAGTAAACTGCCATTTATTAGACACATTAAATGAAAGACAGCCAAAAGGAGAGAGCAAGAGAAAACTCCAGCACTGGGAAGCCTGCTCCTACCTTCCTTTTCTCCTCACTAGCACAAACAACCTTTCAGCACATCAAAGGCAGCATTGCTATATAATAAGGCCCATTGCAGGCAGTGAGATAGGGAGGATGTAAACCCAGGTAAATGGGAAGATGTGTATTTAGAGATAAGTCACAGCTCTGAATTCCAATCCCCACTCCTCACCTCTGATAAGTTACTCATGCATTTAAAGTCAGGACATGGTGTGGGTGTGTTTGCTTCCCTTCCCCAGGAGATGCAAACCCTTCGTGACAGCCAAGTAGAATCTTCAGTCCCAGTTTGTTGCTGGAGCAGCTGTGGCAAGGTTGGCTGGCTCTGGGGTCACTGATCTGTGGAGCTACAACATCCCACAGGGCTTGAGGTGAAGAGGCAAAAACTCACTTCATGTTGGCGGCAAAAACTCACAGCAGCTGCTGGTTCATAGGATCACACAGGCTCACAGGATGTCAGGGGTTGGAAGGGACCTCTGAAGATTTTCAAGTCCAACCTCCCTGCCAGAGCAGGACCATGGAGTCCAGAACAAGTCACACAGGGACACATCCAGAAAGGGCTTGAAAGTTTCCAGAGAAGGAGACTCCACAACCTCTCTGGGCAGCCTGTTCCAGTGCTCTGTGACCCTCACAGTGCAGAAGTTCCTCCTCATGCTGTGGTGGAACCTCCTGTGCTTCAGTTTCTATCCATTGCCCCTTCTCCTATCCCAGGGTGCAACTGAGCAGAGCCTGTCCCTGTCCCCTCCATTTTGAACCCCAGCCCTCAGATATTTATAAACATTTATTAAATGCCCTCTCAGTCTTCTTCTCTCCAGACTAACCAGCCCCAGGGCTCTCAGCCTCTTCTCACAGGGCAGTGCTCCAGTCCCTTCAGCATCCTGGTAACTCTCCATTAGACTCTCTCCAGCAGATCCCTGTCCCTCTTGAACTGGGGAGCCCAGAACTGGATGCAATATTCCAGTTGTGACCTCACCAGGACAGAGTAGAGGAGGAGGAGAACCTCCCTGGATCTGCTGGACACACTCCTCTTAATGCACCCCAAGGTCCCATTGGCCTTCTTGGTTGACACGCTAGAGGTGCATCATACATCACCAGGAGGCTTCTGGAGTCAAAAGGTCTCATCTTGATATAGGGTCCTGAACTCAGGGCTCAGTGAACTTCCTGGGCTCTGTGTTGGGATCACTTCTGGTTAACATCTTTATGGATGACCTGGTTAAAGACACAGAGAGTGTCACCAGGAAGTTTGCAGATGACACCAAGTTAGGTGTCAGTGTTGATCTTCATGAGGGTAGGGAGGCTCTACAGAGGAACTTGGATAGATTGGAGCCATGGCCAACCTTAATGGGATGAGCTTCAACAAGGCCAAGTGCCAGGTCCTGCACTTGGGGCACAACAACCCCAAGCAAGGCTCCAGGCTTGGGGCAGTGTGGCTGGAAAGCAGCTGGCAGAAGGGGACCTGGGGATGCTAATGGACAAGCAGCTGAAGAGGAGCCAGCAGTGTGCCCAGGTGGCCAAGAAAGCCAAAGGCATCCTGGCTGGGATCAGCAATGCTGTGTCCAGAGGAGCAGGGAGGGGATTGTCCCCTGGGACTCAGCTCTGGGGAGGCCACACCTCGAGTGCTGGGTTCAGTTCTGGGCACCTCAATACAGGAGAGATGTGGAGGTGCTGGAGCCAGGGCAGAGGAGGGCCTGGAGAATAAATCTGATGAAGAGTGACTGAAGGAGCTGGGGAAGGTTAGTTTGGAGAAGAGGAAGCTGAGAGGAGACCTCATTGCTGTCTACAACTACCTGAAAGGAGGTTGTGGAGAGGTTGATTCTGGTCTCTTCTCATGGGTAATTAGTGATGGAACAAGAAGGAATGGCCTCAAGCTAAAACTGGGTAGGTTTAGACTGGACAGTAGGGAATTTTTTTTCCCAGCAAGAGCGGTCAGGGATTGGAATGTGCTGCCCAGGGAGGTGGTGGAGTCAACAATCCTGGATGTGTTTAAAGGTGGTTTGGATGTGGTGCTTGGGGATCTGGTTTGGAGATGAGCCTTATAGAGTAGGGTTAATGGTTGGACTTGGAGATCCTCAGGGTCTTTTCCAACCTGAATGTTTCTGTGATTTTGAACTAAGCAGGACTGAACAGAGTGAGCCAAGCAATGCACTTTGTGGCTCTGGATGCATCAGACAGCACAGGTGGAGTGGTGACTCCAAGGGTAATTCCCATCATCACACCTTTCCTGCAAGGCCATCAGTCCTGGCTGATTTTCAAGAGCCATCTGACAAACCCCTATCTCCAGAGAGGCATCTTCTAATCCTCCCCAACCTGGCTTTGATAAGTAACAGTCTCCTAAGTGGGCTGCTGTGATAAGAGGGCCCAGCCTCCCTCAGATCCCTGCCCAGGGGACTGCCCTGGGCTCACCTATCTTGCTAAAGGCTGTTATCTGCTAATTCAGCACTTGATAACTCACACCTGAAGGTATCCCTCTGTAATTACAGCCTGCTGTGATCCCTGAGGCTGCAGGACTTAATGGGGTTGTGTTTACAGAATAAACCTCCATTTGATATTGTCCATTTGAGAAAGAGGGAGGCAGCAAAGAGGGAGTGATAAATGCTGCTGGGGTCCGGTGACAGGCACTAGCCATGAGGATAAAACTCTGTCCATGCCAGGTTCTGCTCTCCAACAGCTTATTTCTCATCACAGATTTAGGGCTTCAAAAGCCCCAAAGTACTGATGAGCTGAAGTCCACTCTTTAAAAGAATCCAGGGGCTGGCTTCCCAAGGTCTTGACACCACAGCTGCCTCAGCGACCGGAGAAGCTGGCAGCTGGTGGCATATGTGACTATTCTGTTGGCACTGGTGTTCCTAAACCACCTGGGAAAGGGCAGAGGAGGGGCTTCTAAGTCACTTGGGAAACTGTATTTTTAAGAAAAACCTAGGAATAAAGGATAATCAGAAAACTAGGAGCTAAAAGTGATTTATACTCCTGCCCTTTCCCTCGGGTGGAAAACAAGGACACAGCACCCCCCTGGCCATGACCCTTCTTGGACTGCTGGCAGTCTCTGACAGTCCTGTGTTATCCAACAGAAACTGGAATGTGTTTGAGAGATCTGTCCCACTTCCGTGCTACTCCAGGTGTTCTTTTTTCCTGGTGTCACTGTGGACAGCTCCTCAGTCGTGGCAACTTCTGGCCATGGAAATTGCAGCCTTCCAGGACTGATAGAGAGGGAGTTTTGACAAAGACATGGAGTGACAGGAAGAAGAGTAATGGCTTCAAAGTGGAAGAAGATGGATTTAGATGAGACATTAGGAATGGGTTATTCACCATGAGGGTGGTGAGACACTGGAACAGGTTGCCCAGAGAATCTCTGGAGGCTTCAAGTCTGGAAGTGTTCCAAGCCAGGCTGGATGAGGCATTGAGCAACCTGCTGTAGAGGGAGGTGACCCTGCCTATGGCAGGGGTTGTGCAACTAGATGATCTTTAAGGTCCTTTCCAACTCAATCCATTCTATGGTTCTCTGATTCCCTGAAATACATCACCCACGACCTTGCTGGCATTTGTCTCCTAGACAGCTGGTCCTGACCTGTGTTTCTCCATGGAGGAAGTGAGAAGGTGATGTGCTCTGCACCTAGCACAGCATGAGCTTCACTCTCCTATCTAGGGACCAGGTCCAGACATTATTTTCAAGATAGATGTCAGTCTAGACATCCCTGAATCCTTCTCCACCTCTTTCCTCTGCTGTCTGTCAGGCTGGCAGCCATTAGTCACAGCCTTAGCTTAGCATGCTCCGAACCGACAGACTCAAACAACCCCAAACCCCTCCTCCTCTCCCACGAAAGGCTCCTGACCTGGAGAGCTCTCCAGTAATAAGGCAAGAGCAAAAGCTTCCTGAGCAATTCGGGCTTTGAAGCTGCCTAATAAATCTTTTCAGCTGCTCTCTGCTGTGAGCAGTGGAAGCTGTCAGAAGTTCAGAGGCAGGCTGCTTCCTGCGTCCCTGCCAAAGTGCTTCTGAACGGTGCGCGCTGCTCGCCGCCGCGGCTGCTGCTTTGAAGGTGAAGCCTCCTTTAAATTAGCAGCAGCCCCAGCAGCCAGGGGCTCTCTGTTTTGTTTTGCTGGTTTCATCTGCAGAGAGCAGGGAAGGAAGAGCAGGCAGGGCAGGTGAGAGCAGGGGGATTCTCCCACTCTTTCTCCTGACAGCCCCTCCTGCGCCAAGTGGCACGTTTTGCCTTCAAAGAGGCAAAGGCCACGCAGGGAACAACAAGTGGTGGTAAAAAATGAAGCATCACACAACTCCTTTATCAAACACAAGCCCTTTATCAAACACAAGCCAGCCAGCCAGCTCCCTGAGGCACCAGGTTTCCTTGGATACCACACAAATGCCAACAGGCAGCAGGACTGATGTATCAGGCACATGTTTGACCATCTCACAGCTCTTGGTGGCCAGCTAGAGCGATTAGGATGAGTGCATTGCAATCTCGAGGGTCATGCTGGCTTGGAGAGGTGGCAGGGCATGCTGAGGGATGAGGCAGAGTTAGCTAACCATAGAATAGAATCATAGAATGGCTTAGGTTGGAAGGGACTTTTATTATTACAGAATCACAGAATCAGCCAGGTTGGAAGAGACCTCCAAGATCATCAAGTCCAAACACTCACCCAACCCTAACTAATCAACTAGACCATGGCACTAAGTGCCTCATCCAGTCTTAAACACCTCAGAGATCATCTACTCCTATTCCCCCTGCCATGGGCAGGGACACGTCCCAACTAGACTTGGTTGCCCAAGGCCTCATCCAACCTGGCCTTGAGCACATCCATGGAGGAGGCATCCACAGCCTCCCTGGGCAACCTGTTCCAGTGTCTCACCACTCTTGTATTGCAGAACTTCTCCCTAAAATCCAGCCTAAACCAACTCTGTCTGAACATGGTAAAGGTTTCAGGGGCTGCAGTCTTAATCTGTGCAGCTAGACTCAAAAGCATTTACAGAATCACAGAATCAACCAGGTTGGAAAAGACCTCAGAGATCATCAAGTCCAACCTAGTACCTAACACCTAACACCTCCTGACAGCTAAACCATGGCTCCAAGTGCCACATCCAAGCTTTTTCTTGAACACCTCCAGGGATGGTGACTCCACCACCTTCCTGGGCAGCACATTTCAATGGCCATTTACTCTTGCTGGGAAGAACTTTCTCCTCACCTCCAGCCTAAACTTCCCCTGGTGCAGCTTGAGACTGTGTCCTCTTGTTCTGGTGCTGGCAGCCTGGAAGAAGAGACCAAACCCCTCCTGGCTACAACCTCCCTTCAGGTAGTTGTACAGAGCAATGAGGTCTCCCCTGAGCCTCCTCTTCTCCAGGCTGAACACCCCCAGCTCCCTCAGCCTCTCCTCACAGGGCTTGTGCTTGACCTGCATGAGTGATCCGCAGGGTTCTTTGATTTCATAATTCATATACTTTGACTCTGCACCACCTTCTGGAGCATCTCTCTGAAGGGCAAAGGCTGAGAGCCCTGGGGCTGCTGAGCCTGGAGAATAGCAGCCCCAGAGGGGATCTGAGCAATGCTCAGCAAGAGCCAAAGGGTGGGAGGCAAGAGGTTGGGGCCAGACTCTTGTCAGTGGTGCCCAACAGGACAAGGAGCAATGGGCACAGACTGGAACCCAGGAGGTTCCACTTGAACTTAAGGAGAAACTTCTTTCCTTTGATGGTGCTGGAGCCCTGGAGCAGGCTGCCCAGAGAGGTTGTGGAGCCTCCTTCTGTGGAGAGCTTCCAAACCCCCCTGGCCATTGTGATCCTGGGCAAGCTGTTGTGGGTGCCTCTTGCTTTAGCATGGGGATTGGACTGGATGATCTCCAGAGATCCCTTCCAACCCACACCATGCTGGGCTTCTGTGATTCTTTGATCTTGATGGAGACCTGTGGGCACAGCAGCCATGTGAATAATAACAATAATTTTCAGTCAGGTCTCTAATGGCAGAGCAAACCTCTCACACACTGAAGAAATCCTTTAAACATTCCCTAGCTCTTTATCTTTTGCTTCCTTTAAATCGTGATTGAATTCAGAACTAATGAAATTGTGAGTCTGAGAGCATTTACTGGAAGGCAGCTGCTCTTGCTTTTCCATCTCAGTCTCTGTCTGCCTTTTCTGTGTCCACCCAGTGAAAGCTCCCAAAGGCATTTCTCCAAGGGAAGCTGGTGTATAATGAGGCTTTGAGCAGGCTTGGGTCATTCATCTTCATGTGGACAACAAGGCTGTGAAGGGGGCACTGCTTGCTTCTTTTCCTTCCTAATATCTTTTCTCAGCAGCAAACAGCATCTTCATCAATGGAAGCTTCCCTTTCTGTCTTTTTAGGGGCAGTAAGAAAGGGCTGTTGGAAAAGGAAAGCCTGGATGTGTGGGGTGGATGCTGGAGGTTTTTGCAGCCAGGCTGGATGTGGCTGTGAGCAACCTGCTCTAGTGTGAGGTGTCCCTGCCCATGGCAGGGGGGGTTGGAACTGACTGATCCTTGAGGTCCTTTCCAACCCTGACAATCCTGTGATGCTTTTTCTGCACCATTTGGCTCTTTTCATCTAGGATTGAAAACCCTGAACAGAGCTCAAACCTAATCCTGGTTTGGATTGCTACACCCCTAAAGGGTTGGTCAAATATGAGGAAGATCCTGACAGGATTCTTCATACTGGAGGAAAAAAAATGTTTTGCAGCAATTCATTGATATAAAAGCTCCTTCATGCTGGCACCAGCAGGTTAACCTCCACTAGGGGATGGATCTTGTTTTATTGCCCTTTCTGGGTCTCTGCTTTGATAACATAGGAGTGGTATGTGAGGGTCTTAGCAGAGGGCTCAGAGGTGTGCCACTCACCACGTCCCAGCAGCACAGGTCAGCCCAGCTGGTGCTAACCCAGGCAATAGAAACCTTTCCCCTTTGCATCTGGGCAAAGACATCAGTTAATAGGTCTTACAAATGTTGCTCCCTTTTGGTTGGAAGAGACCTTCAAAATCATTGAGTCCAACCTTTAACTGCCAGGTCACCACAGCCCTCAGCACCACATCTCCTTGGCTTTGAACCCCCTCCCTCCCCAGAAATGGGGACTCCACCACTGCCCTAGGCAGCCTCTTCCAGGCCTTGACAACCCTTTTGGGGAAGAAATTGTTCCTCATGTCCAGCCTAAACCTACCCTGGGGAAACTTGAGGCCATTTCTTCTTCTGCTGTCACTGTGATCCTGTGATGCTGTGAAAAAGAAGAGGAATGCCAGACCCTGACAAAGTAAACTTGACTCTAAATTAGAGCCCAGCTCACAGCAAAGGGGAGATTCTTTTTAATACCAGGAAAAAAAAAAAAGCCCTGCATTGTGAATCTACACTAGAAAGAGGCAGAGCAATTAGAATTTCAGGCTGCCACATACCAGGCTTGCAGGGAAAGAGGAATGTCATGTGCCAGGTCTCTCTCTGATAAAGACAAATTGTCAATAGCTTGTGATGGAAACCTGCCTGAGTGTGATCAGAGAGGAGCTGGGGAAGCACCTGCTGCTCTGCTAGGAGAGGCTGCCATGAAAGCAGATGGAAACAGGGATAGTTTGTGGCTCTGCTAGCAAAGAGCTCAGAGAAGTTGTGCTTTTCCCTCCTTCCTGTGTGCACAGTAAATGAAGGAGTTATTTGAGGGCAGACATGGAGCTGAAGTCCCAGTCTGCTCTCTCTTGGCATGGCTGTGCTCTGGGGCACACCTTCCCCTGTGTTTTTAGTCAGAGAGATGTGGTGTCCTTCCCACATACACCAGCTAAGTCCCTGCCTCCTTGACCCTGGTGGCTCACACACCCACCATGGCATGGGGAAGGGGCAGCAAGGCACTGAGTTTGCTTCATAGAATGGTTTGGGTGGGAATAAAACTTCAAAGCTTATCTAGTTCAACCCTCTGCAGTCATCAGGGACATCTACAACTACAGCAGGTTGCTCAGAGCCCCAAATAACCTCACCTGGAATGATTCCAGGCATGGGGCAAAAAGGGACAGGTTCTCATCACCCTCAGCATAAAACATCTCTTCCTTCTCTCCAGTCGGAATCTCCCTCTTTGAGGTCAAACCTTGTCCTGTCACATCAGGCCCTGCTCAAAAGTCTGTCCCCAGCATTCTGATCAGCCCTTTAAGCACTGAAAGACCACCAGAAGGTCTCCCTTGAGCCTTCTCTTCCCCAGGCTGAACAACTTCAACTCTCAGCCTGGCCTCCCAGCAGAGGGCTTCCAGCCCTCCCATCACTGCTGTGGCCTCCTCTGGCCCCACTCCAACAGGTCCCTGTCTCTGTTGTGCTGAGGACTCCAGAGTTGGCCCCAGCACTGCAGGGGGGTTGTCAGCAGAGCTCTGCAGAGGGGCAGAATCCCCTCCCTGCCCCTGCTACCCACACAGTTGAGGATCAGCCCAGGACAGGCTGGCTCTGGGCTGGCAGTGCTTGGTACCAGCTCATCTCCAGCTTTGCATCCACAGCACCCCCAAGTCCTTCTCCACAGGGATGCTCCTAATCACATCATCTCCCAGCCTGTGCTGGTCCTGGGGGATGCCCTGACCCAGGTTCACAGTAATTTCCAAGCTGCAGTCCCAGCTACCCCCTTTCCATGTTTGGATCCATCCCCTGAACAATGCTGCCCAGCACCCTGTCCAGAAAGCCCCCAAGACTTGAGGGGAAGAGGCTGTGCTTGCTCCTGCACATTAGTTTCTGATCCTACCTACAGAACAGATGGGCTGTGGGAGCTGGACAAGCCCTGGCTTCATTAGCATGAGGTTCAGAGCCAAGCCCTGGGGCAGCACAGGAGCTTTGTGCTCCAGCCTCGCTCGCAGGAGCATGGGAAGGGGAGGCAGTGGTGAGCATGGTCCCTGGTGGCAGCTCTTGTATGCAGCACATCCATCCTTGAGCAGGCTCTGGAGGCAAGAATGTGTAAGGCTGCAAGGTCCCATCCTGCCAGGCAATGTTCAGAGGAAATCCATCCACCCACCTCTCTAATTACATTGATGTAATTAGGCAGCTCCCTCAGCACTATAGCAGATTTCACTTTTACATAACATCAGCACTTGGCAGGTTTTGCTTAGCCACCTCCAAAAGAACAATCACAGAGCAACAGATTCATAGAATGGTTTGGGTTGGAAGGGACCTTAAAGATCATCCAGTTCCAACCCCCTGCCATGGGCAGGGACACCTCCCACCAGCCCAGCTTGCTCAAGGCCTCATCCAGCCTGGCCTTGAACACCTCCAGGGAGGGCACAGCCACAACCTCCCTGGGCAACCTGCTCCAGTGTCTCCCCACCTTCACTCTCAAGAATTTTTTCCTATCTCCAGTCTCAATCTCCCCTCTTCCAGCTTCAATCCATTCCCTCTCATCCTATGACAACAAGCCCTTGTAAAAAATCCCTCCTCACAACTGAGTTATCTGTGCTGTGAGGCTACATGCTCCAGCTGGGACCACTGACCTGTTGCAAAAGAACCTCTTTGTACACACTGAAGAGGTGGTCCATGCCCTGAATTTTAGCAGGATAAACAGAGTTGGTTTCTTGGATTTGCAAAGAAAGGGAAAAAAATGAATTGCCTCAAACACAATCAACAGAATCACAGAATCATGGAACTGTTTCAGCTGGAAAAGCCTTCTAGGATCATGGAATCATAGAAACATAGAATGCACTGAATTAGGAAGGGCATCTTGACGTCATCTAGTCCAACTCCCCACAGCAAGCAGGGATGTCCCCAACTAGCTCACAGGCTCACAGGATGTTAGGGGTTGGAAGGGACCTCTGGAGATCTTCAAGTACAAACCCCCTGCCAGAGCAGGACCATAGAATCCAGCACAGGTCACACAGGAACACATCCAGATGGGGTTTGAAAGTCTCCAGAGAAGGAGACTCCACAACCTCTCTGGGCAGCCTGCTCCAGTGCTCTGTGACCCTCACAGTGCAGTTCCTCCTCATGTTGAGGTGGAACCTCCTGTGCTGTAGTTTCTATCCATTGCCCCTTGTCTTATCCCAGGGTGCAACTGAGCAGGGGTTGTCTCCTCCCTCTTGCCCCCCACCCCTCAGATATTGATAGACATTCATTAAATCCCCTCTCAGTCTTCTCTTCTCCTGACTAACCAGCCCCAGGGCTCTCAGCCTCTACTCCCCAGGCAGTGCTCCAGTCCCTTCAGCACCCTTGTAGCTCTCTGTTGGATTCTTTCCAGCAGATCCCTGTCCCTCTTGAACTGGGGAGCCCAGAAGTGGATGCAACATTCCAGGTGAGCAACTGGATAAAACATTCCAGGTGATTCCTGTCTCACTGGGGCACCCCCATCAAGTCCAACCCTCAACCCAACACCACCATGGCCACCAAACCATGTCCCCAAGTGCCATGCTTACACATGCTTTGAACACCTCCAGGGGTGGTGACTCCACCACCTCCCTGGGCAGCCTGTTCCAGTGCCTGACCAGTTGTGACAGAGACAAAAACTGAAATGCTGGTAGCTGGGTTTTGAGTCAGTGATTCCTCAGCCTTCCACATGAACTTACAGAACAAACCATCAGGGTGAGCTGTGCTGTGCACACTCCACCCCCAGCATCTCCACAGGCTGGTGCCCAATCTCCAGTGAGTGCTCTATAGTTTGTGCTGAGCCTGTGGCAAGAACCTGCTTCTGTCTGCAGCAGCCTGAGCTCCTCTCAGCCAAGGTGAAATTAAAATAGACAGAAATAGACAGAAACAATTACTGCAGGGAAAGTGGAAAAGTTAATAGGGGCCTTGAGCGTGCTTGTGAGACGTTCATAGGGATTTTTGTGTTGCTTTTCTACCCTTCAGGTCTCAGAAAACAGCTCCAAAGGCAGAAAGATGTTTTAAAAAGACTTTCTGCAAATGTGCATGAAAGGGCCTAGGAGTGCTCTAATGATCAAGCAGGGATTTTGTTCCCCATAGTTTATCTCTTACAATCATGAGAATCCTGTAGAGGAGGGAAAGGAGAATCTGGATGACTTTATAGGAAAGAAGATACTTAGGAAAGCAAAGCTGCCTTGGAGGAATGAGGAGATTTGATAGATCTCTTTGGTCTTGTAGAAATCCATGTAGAGACTCCTAAAAGCCCATGGAAAACCTCTTTTTGGCATCACTGGGGGTTAGATCAGGCACTCATTGTGTGGGCACTCATTTCAGCTTCAGCATGGAGAACCTTACCTCTTTTATGCAGTGAGTGAATGGGGAGGTGAGCCAGGACCTAAAGCTTTTCCGTGGGGGATCACAACAGGAATCACCCTCACTGATGGGCTACTGCAGGAGCACTTCCACACATCAGCTTTGGCCAGTGGACACCAGCTCCTCCAGGGATGCCACATCAACATGCCCATATTTGAGGCTCTGACACACTGGCTGGCCACAGAACTACCCGAAAGGGGTCTGCAAGAAAGCCAGGAAGGGACTTTGTACAAGGGCTTGGAGTGAAAGGATGAAAGGGAATGGATTGGAGCTTGAGGAGGGGAGGTTCAGGCTGGAGATTAGGAAGAGTGAGGGTGGGGAGACACTGGAACAGGTTGCCCAGGGAGGTTGTGGATGTCCCCTCCCTGGAAGTGTTCAAGGCCAGGCTGGATGAGGCCTTGAGCAAGCTGGGCTGGTGGGAGGTGTCCCTGCCCATGGCAGGGGACTGGAACTGGATGATTTTAGAGGTCCCTTCCAACCCAAACCATTCTATGATTCTATGAATCTGTGAATGTTCTGCTCCAGCAGTGGTTGCCCAATTGGTTATTCTCCCCCCAAACCTTTTCAGCTCCAACCTCAGAGCCTAACACACCCAGCTGACAGCTTCTGCAAAACCACACACACATAAAAAGCAAAAAAAAAAAAAAAAAAACAAAAAAAAAACACCACCAGAAAACCTTGTGCTTTTTAATTTGCTTCTCACACAAGTCAGAAAGATGGATGGTTAGCTGCCTGGGTGATGGTTCCTAGATATCTCTGTCTTGTCACTTAATCATACACTATATCAAGCAAACAGTCCACATTCCTCACCCCAGAGTGGCAATGTCTGACTGATTCTCCCCATCCATAAACCACCTCCTTATCTCTTCCCATCTGCAAACATAAACCCCAGAGTGTTATTGCACAACTGATGCCATCATAAAACACTCCCCAGGTCCTCCCTGCCTTCCTCCCACTCCCACTCTCATTTTGACATCACCCTCAACCAGACCAAGAGCTTCTTCTTCTCCTGCCATCCCCTCTGCCCCCTCCCCATGGGGCTGATATAGCAACCAGACATCTGCACTTTTCATTTCACCCTTTGGTGGTGGTGCTTTGTCCCTCTGGTGGGAGCTGGAGGCAGGAGCTGTCCCCACCCCCCCTCCCTGTCCTTGCTCTGCTTGCTCTTCCTGCACCCAGGATAAATCAGGGAGGCTAAGGCATATTTTATTTGGAGCATCTGCTGGAACAGCAATTAGTCACTGTCAGGCTCGCTGAAAATCACCATTAGTTGTTGTTTTATTCTTTACTACACAAGCAGAAGAGATACATCTCCATTCCAGCCATTAATCCTCTCACTGGCTGGAGGAAGGCCAGCCCAAACCTGGCAGAAAACATCTACCACTTGATCCCAGGAAAGAAAAGAAGGAGTTCAGGTGGGAAGGTGGAAACTTGTTGGAAACAGGGACTGACCAAGGAAAGAGGGGAGACTCATGGAGTCAAAGAATTGTCAGGGTTGGAGGGGACCTCAAGGATCATCCAGTTCCAACCCTCCTGCCATGGGCAGGGACACCTCACAGTAGATCAGGTTGCTCACAGCCACATCCAGCCTGGCCTTAAAAACCTCCTGTCCTGGGCACTGCTGAGGCCACATCTGAAATCCTGGGTTCAGTTTGGGGGCTCTCATTCCAAGAAGGACATTGCGAGGCTGGAGCAGGTCCAGAGAAGGGCAACAAAGTTGGGGAAGGGTCTAGAGAAGAGCTCCTGTGGGACTTGGGGTTGTTTAGTCTGGAGATGAGAAGGCTGAGGGGAGACCTTACTGCTCTCTACAACTCCCTGAAAGGAGGTGGCAGTGAGGTGGGGGTTGGTCTCTTCTCCCTAGGATAAGGTGATAGAAGGAGAGGAAACGGCCTGAAATTGTGCCAGGGGAGGGTTGAAGGTTAGAAAAAAATGTCTTTGCTTGCAGGGATGGTCAGGGATTGGAACAGGCTGCCCAGGGAGGTGCTGGAGTCACCATCCCTGGAGGCATTCCAGAAACCTGTGGCCATTGGCACTTGGGGACAGGGTTTAGTGGCTGTGGTGGTGTTGGGTTGATGGTTGCCCTCAACTGACCTTAGAGGCCTCTTCCAACCAGAACAGTTCTGTGACTGACTTTGAACCTAGAAAGGATCCAGTCTAGATGGATACAGAACTGGCTTGATGGCAGCACCCAAAGAGTGTCTGTCAATGGCTCTATGACCCAGTGGAGGCCAGTGACAAGTGGAGACCCTCAGGGATCAGTCCTGGGACCAGGCTTGCTCAACATCTTTGTTGGTGCCATGGACAGAGGCATTGAGTGCACCCTCAGCAGGTTTGCTGCTGACACCAAGCTGTGTGGTGCAGCAGACAGGCTGGAGGGAAGGGATCCATCCAGAGGGACCTGGACAGGCTGGAGGGAAGGGATCCATCCAGAGGGACAGGCTGGAGGGAAGGGATCCATCCAGAGGGACCTGGGCAGGCTGCAGAGCTGGGCGCAAGCCAACCTCAGGAGGTTCAACAAGACCAAGGGCAAGGTCCTGCAGCTGGGTCGAGGCAATCCCAAGCACAAATCCAGGCTGGGCAGGGACTGGCTGGAGAGCAGCACTGAGGAGAGGGACTTGGGGGTGCTGGGGGAGGAGAAGCTCAGCAGGAGCCAGCAGTGAGCACTTGCAGCCCAGAGAGCCAAGCAGAGCCTGGGCTGCAGCAGGAGAAGTGTGGCCAGCAGGGCCAGGGAGGGGATTCTCCTCCTCTGCTCCACTCTGCTGAGACCACTCCTGGAGCTCTGTGTCCAGTTCTGGAGCCTCTGTTACAAGAGGGATATGGACATGCTGGAAGGTGTCCAGAGAAGGGCCACCAGGATGAGCAGAGGGCTGGAGCTGCTCTGCTATGAGGACAGACTGAGAGAGTTGGGGTTGTGCAGTCTGGAGAAGAGAAGGCTCTGAGGTGACCTTCTTGTGGCCTTCCAGGATCTGAAGGGGGCTACAAGAAAGCTGGGGAGGGACTTTTTAGGCTATCAGGGAGTGACAGAACTGGGGGGAATGGAACAAAGCTGGAAGTGGGGAGATTCAGACTGGACATGAGGAGCAAGTTCTTCCCCATGAGAGTGGTGAGAGCCTGGAATGGGTTGTGCAGGGAGGTGGTTGAGGTCCCATCCCTGGAGGTGTTTGCAGCCAGGCTGGATGAGGCTGTGGCCAGCCTGCTGTAGTGTGAGGTGTCCCTGGGCATGGCAGGGGGGTTGGAACTGGCTGAGCCTTGTGGTCCCTTCCAACTCTGACTGATTCTATGATTCTAAGTCTGAAGAGAGGAAGGAAACCTTGCAGCGCTGCAAACAGATGTTGACGTTTAACACATCAAAGGAACCGCTGCAAAGCTCTGGGAAAATTTTATTTCCTTTGCTTGTTTGCTTTGAGCTCTTTAGGCAATTAATCAAGAGGATATTCTTGGAAACTCTCTTTTTCCAAGTGGTGGCATGCAGTCAAAACAAGTGACTGTCAACTTGGCTTCCTGGGGCTCACCATTCCTTTTCCCCTCCCTTTTTTTAAGGTCAGAGGATTGTTTTCCTAAATCCTAGGACCACGAGGTCTCCTTCAAGAGGTCAAAAAAGAAAAAAAAAAAACAAAACAAAACACCAAGCTCTCTGTTTTAAGCCCCAGGCTTTGTTACCAGAAGATAGTGTCTTACAATGAGGCTTCCAAAAGATTTTTGCAGAGTCTTTTTCCTATGTCACTTAGATACTTCTGGAAAATTCCTATGATACCCAAAATTTAAGCAGCATTGCAGGGGGGCCTTACCTCAGTGGCTCTCTGCCAGGTTCAGCTCTGTAGGCTAAAAGCCAAACTACCTCAAAAGTGAGCTGATGGGATCCAAACATCAAGATCTGCTGAGAATTGCCTCACCTCTGTCTTCTTCACAGAGCTGTAGCCATGGTTTGAATATGTGCAGCAGGAGAGTGGAAGTAACACAACAGTCACACACAGGGCATGCAAAGGCTCAACCTCTCTGCCAGCACGTTTCAAGGTCTCTGTGCACAAAGCACTTAGAATCTTGGAATGGTTTGAGTGGGAAGGGACCTCTAAGGTCATCCAGTCCAACACCTCTGCAGTCAGCAGGGACATCTGCAACTAGAGCAGGCTGCTCAGAACCCCAAACAACCTGGTCTGGAATAATTCCAGGGATGGACATCTCCCACCTCTCTTGACAACATGGGACAGGGTTCCTCCACCCTCAGCATACAAAATTTCTCCTTCCTCTCCAGGCCAAATCTCCTCCTTTTAGGAAAAATGTTTTTGCTGCAAGAGTGGTCAGGGATTGGAGCAGGCTGCCCAGGGAGGTGCTGGAGTCACCATCCCTGGAGGTGTTCAAGAAACCTGTGGCCATGGCACTGTGGGACATGGTTTAGTGGCCATGGTGGTGTTAGATTGATAGTTGGACCTGATGATCTTAGAGGTCTTTTCCATCCAAACCAGTTCTAGGGTTCTATATGATTCATGTCCCACAGACATGTTGGAGAGATGGTGTGGTGCTCTGTAGGACCCAGTGGTGGATGTGGATGGGGTTCCTGCAGAGCTTCAGTCATTTGCTACCATCCATTCCCAAATCAGATTAAAATCCAGTTGCTCAGGGCTTTTTTTTTTTTTTTTCCTCCCAGCAAGTGTTCCTCAAAAATCTGTAAAATAGATCCTTAATGAATCATTTCATCTCATTGATCTCTTTAAGTGGAATCACTTATTTACTTACAGCTCTTGAATTGCTACTGTCCCTCAGGTCATTTTGTTCTTAGAGATGCAGGCTGCTAGGAAGCTAACTATGGCAAACTAGCACTTAATTTCTCACAGGCATGACAAATATTTGACTTAAAAGATGTATTTCTCTTTTGGGGAGCACCAGCCAGTTGGTCTGCTGTTAACTGCAGCAGCACATCCCTGCGAATGAAAACTTGTCCTGGAATACCTGATCAGGAGAAAAATCCTTGGTGTGAGGGTGCTGGAGGCCTGAAGCAGGCTGCCCAGAGAGGTTGTGGAGTCTCCTTCTCCAGAGATTCCAAACTCCCCCTGGCCATTGTGATCCTGAGCAATGGGTGCCTTGCTTTAGCAATGGGGTTGGACTGGATGATCTCTGCAGGTCCCTTCCACATCCACCATGCTGGGATTCTGGGATTCTGTGTCTGCTGCACTGTTTTTATCACTACTTTGCATGGGAAGCTGTTGACTGTAATTCCCAGCCCTTTCCCTGCAGAAGGCATGGTAGCTATGATTACAGATCACAGGATGTTAGGGGGTGAAAGGGACCTCTGGAGGTCATCAAGTCCAACCCCCCCTTGCCAGAGCAGGACCAGAGAATCCAGCACAGGTCACACAGGAACACATCCAGATGGGGCTTGAAAGGCTCCAGAGAAGGAGACTCCACAACCTCTTTGGGCAGCCTGTTCCAGTGCTCTGTGGCCCTCACAGCAAAGAAGTTCTTCCTTATGTTGGGGTGGAACCTCCTGCTCTGTGGTTTCCATCCATTGCCCCTGGTCCTATCCCAGGGCACAAGTGAGCAGAGCCTGTCCCTGACCCTTCCTTCTTAGCCCCCAGCCTTCAGATATTGATAGACATTTATTATATCCCCTCAGATATTGATAGACATTTATCAAATCCCCTCTCAGTCTTCTCTTCTCCAGACTCACCAGCCCCAGGGCTCTCAGCCTCTTCCTCACAGGGCAGTGCTCCAGTCCCTTCATCAAAGCCCTTGCATTACCATGGCTTAATGAGTTACTGACTAGCAAGACAGACCTGGTCATGAGCTGTCTGAATCACAGAATCACAGAAACAGAGAATCACAGAATCATGGAATCATAGAATCATAGAATCATGGAATCATGGAATCACAGAATAATGGAATCATTGAATCACAGAATCATAGAATCACAGAATCATAGAATCACAGAATCACGGAATCATAGAATCACAGAATCATAGAATCATAGAATCATGGAATCACAGAATCATAGAATCACAGAATCACAGAATCATAGAATCACAGAATCATAGAATCACAGAATCATAGAATCATAGAATCACAGAATCATAGAATCATAGAATCATGGAATCACAGAATCATAGAATCACAGAATCACAGAATCATAGAATCACAGAATCATAGAATCACAGAATCATAGAATCACAGAATCACAGAATCATAGAATCACAGAATCATAGAATCACAGAATCATAGAATCATGGAATCATAGAATCATAGAATCACAGAATCATTGAATCACAGAATCATAGAATCACAGAATCATAGAATCACAGAATCATAGAATCATGGAATCATAGAATCATGGAATCATTGAATCACAGAATCATAGAATCAACCAGGTTGGAAGAGACCTCCAAGATCCTCCAGTCCAACCTATCACCCAGCCCTATCCAAACAACCAGACCATGGCACTAAGTGCCTCATCCAGGCTTTTCTCCAGGAACAGGGACTCCACCACCTCCCTGGGCAGCCCACCCCAATGGGCAATCACTCTCTCTGTGAAGATGTTCGTTGTTCAGCTTCTTCCAAAGCAAATGGGTTAGCTCCACCAAACATAGTCAAGCCAACAGTTCTGGGGGTAGCTCAGAGCTCCTGTGAAGCTCAGCTGAGGAAAGGCAATGCCTTCACCTGTCATGTCTCAACAGCTTTCAGGGATGTGTCAGTCTAGACTGCATTTATTCTCTGTATGAGGCTGGATTTTGCCTTTTGTGAACACAAACTCTCCTGGCCAAGCTTTGCTTCCATTGGCTTATGGGAGCCATGTGGCTCACGTGGGCACTTTCACCCTCTGCAAAGTCAAGGTTGCAGAACTGAAGTGTGAAATGATATTACAGAGAAAGGCACCATCAAGGAGGAAGAGCAGGATTTGTTCAGACTGGAAACTTATTGAAAACACAATTCAAACCTCACTAGAGATTCAGAGATGAAAATAATCCTTTACTTTTATTCTTGCCTTTATTTGCAGACTGTCTCTTTTATTCTCAGCACTGGAAGGGCAGCAACACCAGTAAAAATGTCACTCCTATTGTATTTAATTGTTCCAGCTGAACATGTGAACAAGAGCCTAAGACGGAGAAGGCCTGAGGCAGCTGAAATGCCAGAGAGAGAAAATTTGAGTTTGGGGAGGAACAAAAAGCACACTGCAGGAGCTGCTGCTTCAATCAAACACCTGAACTGCTGGGTGCAGCCTCCCCTTTCCCACCTGGCAGAGGCTGGCATGTGCCAGTTTGCTCCTGCTTCTGATGGAGAACTTTTCCTGTGGGTTCAGCCCAACCCATGATGTTAGCTAACACATGCCTGTTGGAGAGCCACCCTGTTTCCTCCTGGCTCCTTTCAGCTATTTGCACAAAATAACACTAATTATCTCAACTGCAGGCTTCCTCCAAGTACCTGTTGGAACAGAAGATACAATTACCATAATTCCAGTGCAAATTTCCCTTCCCATAATCACTCCCCATTACAGCAAGTGTCTGAGGTACCTTTAGCTTCACATGGGAGATGGGGAAAGCAAAGATTCAACTTAGTTAACACTTCGCAGCCTGGTTTAGAAAGGCTCTGGTGAGACCCCACCTGGGGTACTGCATCCAGTTCTGGAGCCTCTGTTACAAGAGGGATCTGGACATGCTGGAAGGTGTCCAGAGAAGGGAAACGAGGATAAGCAGAGGGCTGGAGCTGCTCTGCTATGAGGACAGACTGAGAGAGTTGGGGTTGTGCAGTCTGGAGAAGAGAAGGCTCTAAGATGACCTTCTTGTGGCCTTCCAGGATCTGAAGGAGGCTCCAAGAAAGCTGGGGAGGGACTTTTTAGGCTATCAGGGAGTGACAGGACTGGGGGGAATGGAATGAAGCTGGAAGTGGGAGATTCAGACTGGACATGAGCAAGAAGTTCTTCCCCATGAGAGTGGTGAGAGCCTGGAATGGGTTGTGCAGGGAGGTGGTTGAGGTCCCATCCCTGGAGGTGTTTGCAGCCAGGCTGGATGAGGCTGTGGCCAGCCTGCTGTAGTGTGAGGTGTCCCTGCCCATGGCAGGGGGGTTGGAACTGGCTGAGCCTTGTGGTCCCTTCCAACCCTGACTGATTCTATGATTCTATGACTTTAGGGATGTGTTTTGTTGTGAGGAGTCTCTAGGAGCTGCACCCAAGGGCTTGCTGAGCGTGTGACTATATGGAAGGTCCTAAACTTTGGGTCTCTCTGGTTTTACTGTCTGGGCTTTCATAATGTCCAGGTGTGAAATAGGCTTTCCTAGAAGGTAGCTCATCTACCCAACCCAACTCAAATGCTATATTGGTAATATAGAATCAGAGAATCAGAGAATCAACAAGGTTGGAAAAGACCTCAGAGATCATCAAGTCCAACCTATCACCCAGGACCTCATGACTAACTAACCCATGGCTCCAAGTGCCACATCCAATCCTTTTTTGAACACCTCCAGGGATGGTGACTCCACCACCTCCCTGGGCAGCACATTCCATGGCCAATTACTCTTTCTGGGAAGAACTTTCTCCTCACCTCCAGCCTAAACTTCCCCCTGCACAGCTTGAGACTGTGTCCTCTTGTTCTGGTCTTGGTTGCCTGGGAGAAGAGACCAACCCCCTCCTGGCTACAACCTCCCTTCAGGTTGCTGTAGAAAGCAATAAGCTCTCCCCTGAGCCTCCTCTTTTCCAGGCTTTAAGCTGGAAGAGGGGAGACTGAGACTGGAGATTAGGAGGAAATTCTTGACAGTGAGGGTGGGGAGACACTGGAACAGGTTGCCCAGGGAGGGTTGTGGATGCCCCCTCCCTGGAGGTGTTCAAGGACAGGTTTGGTGAGGCCTGGGCTAGTGGAAGGTGTCCCTGCCCACAGCAGGGGAGTTGGAACTGGATGATTTTTAAGAGAGAACTGGATGATTTAACCCAACCCATTCTGTGATTCCATGGTTCCCTGATAAGTTGCTCCCTGAAGGGACCATCCATACAGATTGAGGGATATGACTTGTTCAGACTGGACCTCCCAGTTTGACAGTAGAGCTGTCAATCTGTGAACCAACATCTGCCTTCCCAGCTGTGTGGGGAGCACCTGAGGAGCTCTCTGACATTATCAGGGTACTCTGACACTGTGTGTCCTCATTTTCTTTAGATCTGAACTCTTTCAGTGGCAGAGATGAGTCAAGTACTGAGCCAGGTACCCAGCAGACTCCTTTGTGCTTGGGAGTCTCCAGGGAGAGGAAAGGCAAAGCAAAGGGTCCAGCCTGGGGGCTTGAAGGGACCACTGAGGATGGGACAGTGAGACCCAGATTACTTTGCATTTGCATGGATTAGAAACAAACATTAGGACAGCTGGCACCCCTCAGCCATGGAGAAACAGCTCCCAGCAGAGAGCTGGAGACTTCTTTAAGGAATCTAAATTTCAGCTCTTCTGCTCCTCTGCTTTTGGCTTCCTTTTCTGAGGAAAGCAGGTGAAAACTTGGGCTTCACTCTCCAGTTCTGTTGCAAACTCCCTTTCCATTCCTTGCTATACTTCTCTGAAACAAGCACTGAGGTGGTCACAAGGGAATTCCAGGCAGCATTTTGTTCATATCCGAGCTGATAATCCCACCCAGGGTCTTCCCAGACACAGCAGCACACTGCCCCTGAGATCTGGCAGAAGCAAACCTCTATGAAATCTCTCCAGGATGCTGGAAAACCAAAACTCTCTCATCAAAAATTCTTCTACCTGCTCAGCTGGAGGGTGCAGCAGGTGCTGTAATTGCTGTAACTCCTGTCTCTGCAATTACAGCTCTGAAACCCCCTGGTTCTGAGCACTTGATGGATGCTCACATCAGTAACTGAGACCTTTGAAAGATGAGGATGGGAATTCTAACAAGCTCAGGATTATTCATTCTTGCCACCCTCTGACACACAACTTCTCATTTTCCATTAAAAAAATTGAAATGTTGCAGCTCCTGTGATCTGGCAGCCATGAAAACCCTCCAGCCTGGACACAGCACCCAAGGGTTGGCTGGTAGCTGGGTGACAGAGATGGAGCTGCTGAACTTCCAGCTTGTGTGGGCCACCACCTCCCCAGAGGAGCAAGCCACACAGGAAAACTTTGCCTGGTTCTTCAGAAACAACCAGAACAGACCTTGTCCTTCTCCAAGGGACTGAACCACAGCTTCTACCAGCTCATGCACACCAGCTCACACAGAACTGACATTAACCTGGCTGCTGGCAGCCCCTTGACCACTGGTGGCTCAAACAGGGATGTAGAACAGAGGGTCTCTAATTTTAATTCCACTGGTGACCAGAAAACTGACAGAAGTTCACTAAATTAGTTAAGTGTAGAGATAAATCATGGATTTATAGAATGGTTTGGGTTGGAAGGAACCCTAAACCCCATCTAGTTCCAAGCCAGGGGAAGGGAAACCTCCTGCTAGATCAAGTTGTTCAAGGTCCCATCCAACCTGGCTTTCAACATTGCTAGGCTGAGAGCCTCCACAGCTTCTCTGGGCAGCCTGTTCCAGTGCCTCACCACCCTCATGGAGAAGAACTTCTTCCTAATGTCTCATCTAAATCCAGCTTCTTCCAGTTTGAAGCCATCACTCCTCACCCTGTCACTCCATGCTTTTGTCCCATGTCCCTCCCCAGCTCTCCTGGATCCCCTTCAGGTACTGGAAGGCTGCTCTAAGGTCTCCCTGGAGCCTTCTCTTCTCCAGGCTGAACAGCCCCAACTCTCTCAGCCTGCCCCCATAGAAGAGATGCTCCAACCCTTGTATCAGGACTAATCCTTTTTTTTTTCCTTCATGAACCTCCAAGTAGATTTGATAATCAGAACCAAGAGGGTGAGCAATTGTGGTAAACAGCTAAAAGAATGAGAAAATTGTATATCGGGTTTCTGCCCTGGCTGATTTTTCTCAGAAACTCCAATCTGGATATTTCAGAACCCTTCAGGCAGGCTTTCAAATCAGGAGGATAATGTGCTTTAAAAATAATAAGATTTCATAAATACAAATCAATAGAGAGGTTCAGTTTGGTCTGTGCAGCAGCCTGGCCTTCCTGTGCTCCTGAGTCTTACTCTTCAGCCCTGCAAATTCCAACTGTTGTCTTTTCTTTACAATAAGAAGCAGAAATCTCTTTTACCCCTGAGGCAGGGAGCTGGAGCTTCTAGAAGAATATTGAATACTCACACAGACTAACTATGGTTAGAAAAGAGCTTCAAGATCATCAAGTCCAACCATTATCTACCTCTGCCAGGGCCACTACTACACCATATCCTTGAGCACCATATGTAAATGGCTTTTAAATGGAATCATAGAATAGAATCATAGAACCATAAAGGGTGGAAAAGACCTCTGAGGTCATCAAGACCAACCTTCTACCCAACACCTCCATGGTTACTAGACCCTGTGCAGAAGTGCCACATCTACTCATTATTTTGAACACCTCAGGGATTGGAACAGGCTGCCCAGGGAGGTGGTGGAGTCACCAACCCTGGAGGTGTTCAAGAAGCTGTGGATGTGGCATTTCAGGATGTAGTTTAGTGGTCATGATAGTTGGGTTAGGGTTGGACTCCACCACCTCCTTGGGCAGCCTGTTCCAATCCCTGACCACTCTTGCAGCAAAGAAACTTTTCCTAATACCCAATCCAAACCTGACCTGGAGGAACATGAGACCATTTCCTCTTCCTGTCATTAGTTACTAGGGAGAAGAGGCCAACACTGGCTTTACTATGACCTCCTTTTAGGTAGCTGTACAGAGCAATGAGGTCTCCTCTCAGCCTCCTCCTCCTCCTCATCCTAAACAGTCCCAGCTCCCTCAGCTTCTACTCACCAGACCTGCTCTCCAAACCTCTCATCAGCTTTGCTGCCCTTCTCTGGACATGCTCCAGCCCCTCAGTGTTTTTCTTACACTGCAGTGCCCCAGACTGGACACAGTACTCAAGTTGTGGCCTCACCAGTGCCCAGTACAGGGGGACAATCCCTGCCCTGCTCCTGCTGGCCACACCATTACTGATGCAGGCCAGGCTGCTGGTGGCCTTCCTGGCCACTTGGGCACACCCTGGCTCATCTTCAGCTGCTGTCACCCATCCAGGGATGGTGAAACAATCACAGTTTTTCTTATTTTCTCTCTTTTTCTGTGGCTGAGGCTCGCTGATTCACTCTGTTAATGAATGAGCAGCTTTCAAAACCCTTCTCCTTTTCCCCCCTCCTGCCTTCTTTCAGGAGTTTATTTTTAAAAAGCACCATTCAGGGCATTGGAATAGCAATAAAGAACAGGTTAAAGCCTCTGATGTTTCATTCCAGGAAAGCTGAAAAGATTAATGCACTTGTCTGCAACTTGAGCCTTTGCTATTCCCAGCTCTCCAGAAACCAAACAGCATGTACAGCAATTTCTTTATTACTTAAATCACATTGCACCATTATTGCACCTCCTTGGCTGGAAGGCAGCAAAATTGCAGTGGCCACCAAGGTGAAAGGTGGCCAACAGAAGGTCAGCTTGGCAGCTCAGGGGAAAATGGTGTTGGCTTCAGAGGAGAACATTGTTGGAGTAGTAACTTGGATGGCCTGGTGTGTGGGGGAGGTAGAAGATACTCCCCTCCCTGTATTTTGCCTTCTTTTGTTTGGCTGTGCTGCTCGTTCTGGCAGCTGCAGTGGGTTTGGCTCTTTTTTCATGCAACCCTTTCCTGTAAATTATTGCACAGATTAATGCTTAGGCAGAGCAGCTGAGGAGAGCTTGAGGTTCACAGATTCATGGAATGGTTTGGGTTGGAAGGGACCTCTAAGATCATCCAGTTCCAACCTCCCTGCCATGGGCAGGGACACCTCTCACCAGCTCAGGTTGCTCAAGGCCTCATCCAGCCTGGCCTTGAACACCTCCAGGGAGGGCACATCCACAACCTCCCTGGGCAACCTGTTCTAGTGTCTCCCCAACTTCACTCTAAAGAATTTCTTCCTCATCTCCAGTCTCAATCTCCCCTCCTCAAACTTCAATCCATTCCCTCTTGTCCTATCACTCCAAGCCCTTGTTCTTGAAGACTTAGAGTGGGCTTCATGTCATTTAGCATTAGCTATAGAAAAGTTGGGTGTCACAGTTGGTCACTTCAAACTCCTCCCAGAGCTGAAGGAAACAGGCAGCTCTGCAACCTCATTCATCCTCTGGATGCTGGACACTGACCTGAGGATGGAAGAAATCTCCCTTTGGAGATGCCTTCATCTGGTGGCAAATATGTAGCTCCTTGACTCTAAAGATAAAGCCAGGTAGAGGCAACTTGGGGAGGTAGATCTGGTTGAGCAGTTAAACCCTGGAGTGGGTAAAAGGGATGGGATCTCCACATTCCCATTCCCATGAGGAAGCAAACATGTTTGTTTTAATGCCTCTCTCTAGGTCAGCACTAGAGACAGATCCTAGACCCATTCAGAAGGGTAATGAAGCTTGTGAAGGGTCTGGTGAGGAGCAGCTGAGGGGACTGGGGCTGCTCAGCCTGGAGAAAAGGAGGCTGAGGGGAAACCCTCACTGGAAAGAATTTCTTCCTAATCTCCAGTCTAAATCTGCCCTCTTCAAGCTTCAATCCATTGTTCCTTGTCCTGTGACTCCCAGCCCTATTCAAAAGGCCTTCCCCAGCTCTCCTGTAGGCCCCTGCAGGTACTGGAAGGCTTCATTAATGTCTCCCTGGAGCCTTCTCTTCTCCAGGCTGAACAGCCCTGAATATTTCAGCCTGTCTTTGTAGCAGAGGTGCTGCAGCTTCCTCCCACTCCAGCAGGTCCATGTCCTTCATGTGTTGAGAGCACCATAGCTGGGCACAGCAGTGCAGGTGAGGTCTCACCAGAGCAGAGCAGGGCAGAGCTGAGCAGAGGAGGTTGCCCCATGAGAAAGCAAATCTCTCTCTAACTGCCACCTTGCACTGTGGGGATGGGAGCAGCTTTTCAGTCTCCAGCCCAGAGATGAAAGATCTCATTTTGCTGAACTGCTAGGGCTCCTGTAATGACATTACACACCCTGAAGATGGGCATCCATCAGGGTGCACCTCGGTGCTGGCATTATTGCACAGCACAAACATGCAATTAGGTGGTGCATGAGGACAGAGTTAATTGCATTTCCTAACTGCTAATATTAAATTTCAGCCATTTCAGAAGATTTGGCCTTTATATTATTTTTTTTTTTCATTTAGATTTTCTTGCTCTCATCTTTTTCATTTATGTTTTGGTTTTCTTGTGTGTGTGTGTGTGTGGATTTTTTTCCCTTCTCCTAAGCTTTTTATCATAGACTGGTTTGGATTGGAAAGGACCTTAAAGATCATCTAGTCTCAGGGATGAACTAGATGGCAGGGACAGCTTCCACCAGCCCAGGTCACTCAAGGTCTCATCCAACCTGGCCTTGAACATCAAGGGTCATCCACAGCCTCCCTGACCAACCTGCTCTTCTTCTCAAAGGTTAGATCATTGCTGCTAATAATAGCTCTGAGTGTTGCTGATTTTAGCTGTAAGGTCTCATCCAACCTGACCTTGAACACCTCCAAGGAAGGGTCATCCACAACCTCCCTGACCAACCTGTTCTTCTCCTCAAAGGTTAGATCATTGCTGCTAATAATAGCTCTGAGTGTTGCTGATTTTAGCTTGTCTCTCTTTTGGAACATAACATTTTATGTGTTGAGTTTCTCTGGTAGTAGTAACCAGACTCTTCAGGAAGGCAAATATGAGTGACAGTCAAAGAAATCACTTTATAGAGGATTCCTGACACAACATTGTGACAATTTCATTTTAAGTAAGGCTCTATGATTGTCAGTTCAGTTACAATATGGTTGTGGCTCCCTAGTGGGGGAAAAAAATAAAATATATATATATATATCAGAAAATTGAAGGAAATCAAATTCCTGGCTAAGTGCTTTTCTACTGTAAAACAGTCAGGTCTTGCCCTTGCCTCTCATTGCATGTGTACAACATTGCATGATGCCTGGAATGCAGAAGGAGAAAGTAGGCATCCAGCAGGACTACTTTAAATAAGCATCCAGAAAATCTCAGTAATTCATCACTCTGTGCAGGCTGGCAGCAGAGCTTGGCCATTTCTGCTCCTTTTCTGCCTAAGGCAATGCCCAGAACAAAACACAACAGTGCTGATGGAAATGCTTTGGGGTAGAGGTGATGAGGAGGGGGTAGGAGCAGGGGGGGATTTAGGTTGGACATCAGGAGGAAGTTCTTCACAGCCTTTCCTCCTCACAGAGGTGCTCCAGGTCCCTCAGCATCTTTGTAGCCTCTGAAGGATTCTCTCCAGGAGAAATACTGGGACAGGTTGCCCAGGGATGTGGTTGAGGCTCCATCCCAGGAGACATTCCAAATCAGACTTGATGTGGCCCTGTGCAGCCTGTTCTAGTTGGAGGTGTCCTTGATGACTACAGGAGGGTTGGACAAGACGACCTTGGAGAGTCCCTTCCAACCCAATGCAGTCTGGGAGTCTGGGGGTTGGGCTCTTCTCTGCCTGGTGATAGGACAAGGGGCAATGGGTATGGATTAGGAGGTTTCACAGGAGGTTTCTCTTGGACTTAAGGAGAAACCTCTTCACTTTGAGGGTGACAGAGCACTGGAGCAGGCTGCCCAGAGAAGCTGTGGAGTCTCCCACTCTGAAATCCTGTCTGGACATGCTCCTATGCAACCAGATCTAGGGAAACCTGTGTTAGCAGTGGGGTTGGACTGGATGATCTCCAAAGGTCCCTTCCAACCCCTACCATTCTATATTTTCTTCTTACTTTGAAGCCCCAAAACCATTCTCAAAGAGTTGAAAGGAGAGAAAGCAAGACAGTGCCTCTGTACAGCTCACTTGGATGTCATGGGTGTAAAGCAGGAAGAGCATCAGGAAGAAATGAGGTGGTGCTTGTGGGGAATTGTTGGGGAAATCACAGAATCAGCTTGGAAAAGACCTCAGAGATCATCAAGTCCAAGCTATTACCTAATACCCAACACCTCCTGACAACTAAACCATGGCTCCAAGTGCCACATCCAAGCTTTTTTTGAACACCTTCAGGGTCAGTGACTCCACTCCATGTTTACTTCCATGGTAGAAAGAGAAGGTTTAAAATTGAAAACGCTACAGGAAATGTTTTGATAAATCTTCTCACTTTGCAGCAAGCACTTTGAGCAAAAAATAAAAAACAAACCAAAAAGTGCTTTTGGAATCCCCAGATCTTGGGGGCAAAGGGAACAGGTAAGGCTGGCTCTGGGGCTAGGAGTCTTAGATGGATACTTGAGGAGAAAGTCCAAGTCTTGGCTGTTCAGTGCCCATCTGAGAGCTGAGCCCTGCTCCATAACTCTTCCCTGCCTCAGTTCCTCAATAACCCTGTTTAGAAGGTTTCCCTTCTGTCCAAACACAGCATGGAAAATGCATTCTAAAGCTGTAATTATACCACTGAATGGAATGTGTGCTCTCTGGACAGCTCCAAATTGCATGCCAGAAACCCAAAGGAGGGTTAGGATTAACTGGGGCAGGTCACTGGAGTATTTTGAAGAGTTATGGGATTAAATTAAGAAAGGGAAAATTCAGGCTGAATATCAGGGAAATCTTGTTGGCAATAAGCTTATTGCTGTGATTTATAGAGCCATTACTGCCCAGAAGCTTACATCAGGGCCTCTCTCCAGATCTATGAATTAAAGATTGGGGCCTCACTGCTAGAGATAAACAACAGCTGAGAAGATCCTGAGGCTGCTGCTGCTGCTGCTGCATCAGGTGCTGGACAAAAGTATCCTTAAAGGCAGAGCAAAGAGCAAACAATTTGCAAAGCAAAATACACGAGGCAGAAATTTTGGAGCAGGAGGAAGAGCCCAAGAGAAATGCCAGTGGTGATGCAGCACCTCATGGAGAGACTGCATTGGGAATCAGGCCCTTGCTGAGCAGTCTGCCACAGAGCTACTGAACCTCAGTGCCTCCTGGTGTCCTCCTTTCTGATGACGAGATTGAGAGCAGCCCTGCAGAACAGGAGTTGAGGATATTGGTGGACATGAGCCACTGGCATCCTGGGCTGCATCCAAAGCAGCATAGCCAGCAGATGGAGGAGGGGATCCTGCCCCTCTGCTCTGCTCTGCTGAGACCTCACCTGCAGTGCTGTATCCAGCTCTGAGGTTCCCAACACAAGGACATGGACTTGCTGGAGCTGCTAAAGTAAAGAAATTGTTCCTAGTATCCAAACTAAACCTGCCCTGGTGCAATTTCAGGCCATTTCCTCTTGTCCTATCACCTGAAACTTAGAGAGAAGAGACCAACCCCTACTTGGTTCCAACCTCCTTGCAGGGAGCTGTAGAGAGCAAGGAGGTCTCCACTCAGCCTCCTCTTCTCCAGACTGAACATCCCCAGGTCCCTCAGCTGCTCCTCCCCAGCCCTGTTCTCCACACCCCCAGCTTTGCTGCCCTTCTCTGGGCACATTCCAGCACCTCAGTGTCCTTCTTGGACTGAAGCAGGAGGATCTCTGTCCCATGTCCTGAAGCAGCAGGAGGATGATCTCCATGGCCCCCACATGGCACTCCTTGATGTATCCAACTCAGGCACATCTGCACCTCTGCTGGTGTAATTTAGAATCATAGAATCAGTCAGGGTTGGAAGAGACCTCAAGGATCAGCCAGTTCCAACCCCCCTGCCATGCCCAGGGACACCTCACACTACAGCAGGCTGGCCAGAGCCTCATCCAGCCTGGCTGCAAACACCTCCAGGGATGGGATCTCAACCACCTCCCTGGACAACCCATTCCAGGCTCTCACCACTCTCATGGGGAAGAACTTCTTCCTCATGTCCAGTCTGAATCTCCCCACTTCCAGCTTTGTTCCATTCCCCCCAGTCCTGTCACTCCCTGATAGCCTAAAAAGTCCCTCCCCAGCTTTCTTGTAGCCCCCTTCAGATACTGGAATCTCACCCCCCTGCCACATTTGGGGCAATTCTAGGGATCCATTTCCCTCATCAGGGTGGAGGTGTTGGAGCTGGCTGATGAACTGCCTGGGATTTACACTCCACATTTGATTTGATATAAGGCAAGGTCACTCCTCATCCTTTAGGGCTATTCAGGATTAGGAAATTGAAGCCATTTGAACCAAGCTGATACTTCTTAATATAATCATGGCTGGGAAATGGAACTGGAAGAAGGGCTGTGTGTTATTAGTGCACAGGAGGTGCTTTTTAGAAGTCAGAGGAGGAGGAGGAGGCCAACTATAGCTTAATCCCAAGATAAATCAGGTGTCCCAAATGGCTAGCAAAGCTCACAACTTGATATGATTAGGAGACTTAGAGCTGTGGCAGGGCAAGTTAAAGCTCTCACTAATGATTTTCACTGGATTACAGAGGGATACACAGGAATTTCTGTACTCTGGCAGCTCTTCACGTCGTGACGTGCTGCAGGTGGGTTGCAGCCTGGATTCATTCTTCATACTTCAGAGTAAAGGTAAATCCCAGTCCCAGCGTGGGGAGGGTTGGAAGGGAACTCTGGAGATCATCCAGTCCAAGCCCCTTACTAAAGCAGGGCACCCACAGCAGCTTGCCCAGGATCACATAGGCCAGGGGGGACTGGAATCTCTCCACAGAAGGAGACTCCACAACCTCTCCAGGCAGCCTGCTCCAGAGCTCCAGCACCCTCACACTGAAGTTTTTTCTCATGTCCAGATGGAACCTCCTGGGTTTCAGTGTGTGCCCATTGCCCCTTGTCCTGTCTCTGGGCACCACTGAGGAGAGTCTGGCCCCCAACCTCTTGCCCCTCACCCTTTAGCTCTTGCTGAGCATTGCTCAGCTCCCCTCTGGGGCTGCTCTTCTCCAGGCTCACCAGCCCCAGGGCTCTCAGCCTTTCCTCTTCACAGAGATGCTCCAGGTCCCTCAGCACCTTTGTAGCCTCTGATGGACTCTCCAGGAGTTCCCTGTCTCACTGGGGGAGCCCAGAACTGAGCACACTTCTCCAGATCTGGCCTCACCAGGGCAGTGTAAAAGGGCAGGAGAACCTTCCTCAACCTGCTGGCCACACTTTCTGAATGCACCTCAGGAGACCATTTGCCTTCTTGGCCACAAGAAGACATTGGTGGCTGGTGGGTAACTTCCCCCAGGTCCCTGCAAGCAGTTTGTCTGATTTTCATCTCTCTTTGAGGCTGCAGACCTTTTTTAAATCTTTCTCCAAATTCTTGAAGTGTGGAAGACACCAGCAGGAGAAAACAGACCAAAGTGGTTCAAAGAATTCTACTTAGGATCTTTCCTTCTCTCTCTCCTACTCTGTGTATATTTAAGCACAGAACAGCTTTTTAACCAAAGTGAGAATTTTAGCACAAAGCTGTTGTTTGGGTTAAAATATCTCCCATTTTGATCACTGAACATTTTGATTCTTTGCATATCCTCCTCATGCATATTTTTTTTTTTAACTCTCCCTCTTGCTTGGCTTTAATCCAATGGGAAAAAAAATCAAGAGGCAGGTTTTTGGTTGGGTGGTTTTTGGGTTGGGGTTTTTTGTGTTTGATTGGGTTTTTTTGGCTTTGTTTGGTTGTTTGTTTTTTGTTTGGTTTGGTTTAGTTTGGTTTGGTTTGGTTTGGTTTGGTTTGGTTTGGTTTGGTTAGGGTTGGGTTGGGTTGGGTTGGGTTGGGTTGGGTTGGGTTGGGTTGGGTTGGGTTGGGTTGGCTTCTTTGTGTGTTTTTGGTTTTGGTTTGGTTTGGTTTGGTTTGGTTTGGGGTTTACGTGTGTTTTTGGTTTTGGTTTGGTTTGGGTTTTTGTGTGCTTTTGGGTTTTTGATTGTTTTTTGTTTTGTTTGTTTTTTCCACTTATTTTTAATTTGGGGGGGAAAAAGAAAGAGTTAAAAATTCAGCCCCAAAGCTCTCCATGCATTGGGAGTTTTTTTGGGAGATAGAAACCAACTTGTTCTCCAACAGCTGTAAGCCAGCAGCTGCTCCCAACCCTGATCCTGCGTTGGGTTGGCTTTTTTGTGTGGTTTTGGTTTTGGTTTGGTTTGGTTTGGGGGTTTTTTTTGTGGGTTTTGGGTTTAGTTTTGTTTGGTTTGGTTTTTGTGTGTTTTTTTGGGGTTTGATTTTTTTTGTTTTGTTTGTTTGTTTTTTCCCACTTATTTTTAATTTGGAGGGGAAAGAGATAAAAATTCAGCCCCAAAGCTCTCCATGCATTGGGAGTTTTTTGGGGAGCTAGAAACCAACTTGTTCTCCAACAGCTGTAAGCCAGCAGCTGCTCCTGTCTCTCTTTGCTCATCTGAATTGTTTCTCCTCTTCTTTCCTCATTAAATTCCCTCTTTCAGCTTGCCACAGTCATTGTTCAGTGATGAACTTCTGGCTGTTGGAGACATGACCTATTTAGCTGAGTTCACAGGAGGAGGAGAATAGGCTTCAGTGCTGGCTGTCTCCTAGCCCAGACCACAGGCAGTGCCACAAGCCCTGCATTCATTTTCCACCTTTATTCCAACAAAAGTCCCATTGCTGGAGCCTTGGAATCCGTGTTCAGTGTGGTGTAAAACAGGGGCTGCCCTTTGTTCTCCCCTCAGCGTTCTGCTGTTAGAGAGCTTTTGGATTGGCATCTCTGATGAATGAAGATTGTCAGAACAAAATAAAAAAAAAGTCTTATTTTCCTTTTGGAAATGCTCACTGTGACAAAAATGTTCATTGTTTGGCTGAAAAACATAATCTCTTTTTATTTACACCCCCCCTCTCCCCTCCCCCCCCCCCCCCAGCTCCTTCCCCTGAAGAATCCAAATGCAGAAGGGCCGAGCCCCTCCCCTACACAAAGTGTGAATTTGGAATGAGTTGGGATTTTATTTGTTTTGCCTAAATAGGCTTCTGTAGAAGAAGGAAACAATCTAATCTCTTTGTCCATCTTGCACAAAACAAACAAAAGCAGATTGAAATTCATGACAGAACAACTTGTTAACAGCAGGGACTGGAACAGGCATCTGGGGACAGTGAGATTTCTGTCACCAATGGGCTTTGCAGGGAGGTTAAGCAAGCCTTTCTTGCAAGGGGGGTGGATTTATACAGAATCATTGAATTGTCTGCATTGGACAGGGCCTCTAAGATCATCCAGTCCAACCATCAACCCAGCACCACCGTGGCCATTAAACCATGGCCCCAAGTGCCATGGCCACACATGTTTTGAACACCTCCAGGAATGGGGACTCCACCACCTCTCTGGGAAGCCTGTTCCAGTGCCTGACCACTCTTGCAGGAGAGAAATTGTTCCTGATATGCAACCTAACCCTCCCCGGCACAATTATCTATCTATCTATCTATCTATCTATCTATCTATCTATCTATCTATCTATCTATCTATCTATCTATCTATCTATCTATCTATCCATCTATCTATCTATCTATCCATCCATCTATCCATCTGTCTATCTATCTATCTATCTATCTATCTATCTATCTATCTATTTATCTATCTATCCATCTATCCATCTATCTATCTATATCTATCTATCTATTCATCTATCTATTCATCTATCTATCATCCATCCATCCATCCAACCATCCATCCACTTATCTATCTATCTATCTATCTATCTATCTATCTATCTATCTATCATCCATCCATCCATCCATCCATCCATCCATCCACTTATCTATCTATCTATCTATCTATCTATCATCCATCCATCCATCCATCCATCCATCCATCCATCCATCCACTTATCTATCGATCTATCTATCTATCTATCTATCTATCTATCTATCTATCTATCTATCATCCATCCATCCATCCATCCATCCATCCATCCATCCATCCATCCACTTATCTATCTATCTATCTATCTATCTATCTATCTATCTATCTATCTATCTATCTATCCATCCATCCATCCATCTATCTATCCATCCATCTATCTATCCATCCATCTGTCTATCCATCTATCTATCTATCCATCCATCTATCCATCTATCTATCTATCTATCTATCTATCTATCTATCTATCTATCTATCTATCTATGTCTGTCTAGCTATCTATCTAATCTATCTATCCATCTATCTATCTATCTATCTATCTACCTACCTACCTACCTACCTACCTACCTACCTACTTACCTATCTCTTATTGCTCTGGAATGATGTAAGTCATCCATGGGACAGCACTGTGCCCTTGTGGCCAGGAAGTCTGATGGATTCCTGGGGTGCATCAACAAAAGTGTGTCCAACAGGGCTAGGGAGGTTCTTCTCCCCCTCTACTCTGCCCTGGTGAGGTCACACCTGGAATACTGTGTTCAGTTTTGGGCTCCCCAATTCAAGAGAGGCAGAGACCTGCTGAAGAGAGTTCAACGGAGAGCTACTAGGATGGTGAAGGGACTGGAACATGAAGAAAGACTGAGAGCACTGGGGATGTTTAGTCTGGAGAAATGAAGGCTGAGAGGGGACCTCATCAATGCATATAAATATCTGAGGGGTGGGTGTCAAGATGAAGGTGCCAGGCTCCTTTTGGTTGTGCCCAGTTACAGGGCAGGGAATAGTGCTGAAACCCAGGAAATTTAACCTCAACAGGAGGAAAAACTTTTGTGTGAGGGTGCTGGAGGTCTGGAGCAGGCTGCCCGGAGAGGTTGTGGAGTCTCTTTCCCTGGAGACTTTCAAGACCAACCTGGATGCCTTCCTGTGTGACCTGCGCTAGGTGATGCTGCTTTGGCAGAGGGGTTGGACTCAACGACCTCTAGAGGTCCCTTCCAATCCCTACCATTCCATGATTCAGTGTGGACTAAGTCTGAAGAAGCTTTTTGCAGAATATACCAAGGTTGGGGAAGACCATCAAAACCTGGAAAATTTCAGTGCACCAACTGAAAATTCCTAAAAAACAAATGTTGCATTTTCAGCTGTAATTTTGTCCCTCTCTCTCTTGCTAGCTAAAACCCCAGATAATGCCCTGCAAGAATTTTGGACCCTGGTACCTAGCAAGGTGCTCAGGGTAACACCAGCCCTTGGATGTACTGGGAGAGTGGTGGTGTCCTGTTAGACTGGCTTTGAACAGCTGGAAACTGCTTCAAACTGGGTCTTAAACTGGGCAGTGTTGGCTCTACCTCACCAAAGTCAGAATTATTTCTGCTTACACCAGCTGGGAATACAGTCCCTGAGTCTCTCTATTAACATAATCCTCTGCAATGTTGCTGGAAAAGGTTTCTTTTGCCTACTAAGAGAGAGAGAGAGCTACAGAGACAGCAACAGGTAGCTTAGCCAAGCTGAGGGTGCCTCTGTGGATTAGAGTGGTGCAGGAAAGGGGAGGGGGGGAAAATGATAATTAAAGTATTGTTATCTTTTGAGAGCATTTGTAATCAAGTCCTGTCTGGGTGGTGAAGGTAGCAGAGAGGCTGCTTGGACTCTAGCTTTGCTTTATTGAAGTTTGTTGTGTGCACAGCAGGGAAGCAGATAGGGATGGGTACACGGAGGATCAACAGGCGAGGCAAAGGCTTCCACCAGCAGCTTGTAATTTTAGCTGTCAGCTGAGTTGTTTACACAGTTAAATAAACGGATCCCAGGCTCACTCCCTCTTATCTCTGGTACACACACCTGGTGGGAGCAAGTTAGAGAGGCCTCTCGAAAAACATTGCTTGCTCGCTGCTGGGCGATGGCTCAGGAGCCCAGACTTGGCTCCAGCTCCCTCCACACCTCTGCTCTCTCTTCTGGGTGCAGCTCCTCGCCCTGGGAGCTTGCACAAGCTCAGCACAGGCTGAATGGTTCCTCACAGAATGGGTTAGGTTGGGAGGGACCTTAAAGATCATTCAGCTCCAATCCCCCTGCCGTGGGCAGGGACACTTCCCACTAGCCCAGGGCTGCTCAGGGCCTCACCCAACCTGGCCTTGAACACCTCCAGGGAGGGGGCAGCCACAACTTCCCTGGGCAACTTGTTCCAGTGTCTCCCCATCCTCTCAAGAATTTCTTCATCATCTCCACCCTCAGTCTCTCCTCTTCCAGCTCAAAGCCATTGCTCCTTGTCCTGTCCCTTTCAAGCCCTTGTAAAAAGTCCCTTCCCAGAGGGACCTTCTGCCTCTGCTTTGTGCAATCCTATTTCAGGAGATCCTGGGTTCAAGCCCTGCTGGCTGCTCCAACAGACACTTTGAACTTCCCTTCATGCATGCTGAAGCTCAGCACCATCCTGAGAAGACCTTAGTCTCCCTTCCCAACCTGGTGAACTGGAAAAAGCTCAATAGAGATGAGACAGGATGAAGAAATCCTTCCCCATGAGGGTGGGAAACAGGTTGCTCAGGGAGGTTGTGGATGTCCCCTCCCTAGAGGTGCTCCAGGCCTGACTGGATGAGGCCTTGAGTAACCTGGGCTGGTGGAAGGTGTCCCTGCCCATGGCAGGGGGGTTGGAACTGGATGATCTTTAAGGTCCCTTCCAACCCAAACCTTTCTATGCATCAATGACCCTGGGCAGGGGGCTTGGACTCGATGCTCCCCAGACGTCCCTTCCAAACCAAATCACGCTGGCACCTCTGATATTTTTCCTTTGCTGTCCATTCACTGATCCACCCCAAGCACACACAAATGCTCCCTATCTGATGGCAGAAGTGAGGACACTGGCTGAAACCTGGCTCCGAGATTATCAAAGAGCCACTCAACTTCCCAAGGTCAAGCAAACCCAAGCTTAAATGTTCTTTTCCTCTTGCTGCCTCAGTTCACTCCAGGGAAGGTGACAGCCAAGTCCATGATTCTGCCAGCAGCTCCTTGCAGTAAATCAAAGCAAATCAGGCACAGATACCACAGGTTGCTAAATTCCACAGCTGATTTTATTTCAGCTGTGAGGCAGGTGATGTGTCTGACTCTAAAGCATCTTGATTTGAATTCCCTCATGGGGGAAAATATCAAATCATTATTGGTGATTCCAGTGGAAGGTTTTACCTCCTAAAGGTTTTGGTTCTGTTTGGTTTTTTTTGTGTTTGATGTTTGGTTTTTGTTTTGTTTTGTTTTGTTTTTTACAGTGGCTCTTAAGAGTTGCTTTTGTTCAAATGTTGTGAGAAATGGGCAAAAGAGACTTTCCTAGCCCTTCAACCTGGACTGGATGCTGTGGAGCAAAATGGGCAGGAAAAAGCCTTCATAGAAATGCAGCCTTAAGAGCAGAGGATGCTGAAGGACCAAGATGCAAAGCAGAAATCCCTTTGTGACAAACAGGCACTAAGGGGATTGGGAGAAGAGAGGCCACAGCAGGATGGATCTAGGGGAAGAGAGGCCACAGCAAGATGGATCTAGGGGAGGTTTAAGTTGGCTATTAGGAAAAATTTCTTTGCAGCCAGAGGGATCAGGCACTGAAACAGGCTGCCCAGGGAGGTGGTGGAGTCACCATCCCTGGAGGTGTTCAAGAAACCTATGGCCATGGCACTTGGGGACATGGTTTAAAGGCCATGGTGATGTTAGGTTGAAGGTTGGACTTGATGATCTGGGAGGTCTCTTCCATCCCAAGCAATTCTCTGATTCTAATTACAGACAAGGCTGAGGTATGATAGCTGCAACACAAGATGTTGACCATGGAGAGCTCTTTTTTCATCCTGTTAGAGAAGTGGCCTGATTTTTCCCTATTTGTGGAAGCTGCTTGCCCCCGCTCATTTCTAATTTGGTACTTATGAGCCTTTCTTTGATAATTGTGGCCAAAAAAAAAAAAAAGGGGGGGGATTTTGCTTACTCAATGATCTCAGAGGTCTTTTCCAACCAAAATGATTCTTGTGATTATCCAAAGCATCACTTCCTTAGTGACCAAAAGAAGCACAGAACTATGAGCCCACCTTGCCACACAACAGAGGCCTTTCTAAATTCTGGCTTTGCTCAAGGACTGAGATTAATCTGAGAGGTGAAAACCCCCAGGGAAAGAGGGGTTAAGAACTGGGCTGTAAATTCTCCTGCAAGTTCTCTGATGATACAAAACTGGGGGGGGTAGCTGACACCCCTCAGGCTGTGCAGCCATCCAATGTGACCTGGACAGGCTGAGAGCTGGGTGCAGGCAAACCTCATGGAGTTCAAACAGGACAAGTGCAGGGTCCTGCATCTGGGAAGGAATAACAACAGGCACCAGGACAGGTTAGAGGCTGCCCTGCTAGAAAGCAGCTCCACAGAGAAAGACCTTGGAGTGCTGGTGGGCAGCAAGTTCTGCATGGGACAGCAATGTGCTCTGGTGGCCAAGAGAGCCAATGGGATCCTGGGGTGCATCAAGAAAGGTGTCCAGCAGGGCTAGGGAAGTTCTTCTACCTCTCTGCTCTGCCCTGCTGAGACCACACCTGGAATATTGTGTCCAGTTTCGGGCTCCCCAGTTCAAGAGAGACAGAGACCTGCTGGAGAGAATCCAAGGGAGAGCCACGAGGATGATTTGGGGACTTGAGCATCTCCCCTGTGAAGAGAGACTGAGAGCCCTGGGGCTGTTTAGTCTGGAGAAGAGAAGGCTGAGAGGGGATCTGATCAATGTCTATCAATAGCTGAGGGGTGGGTGTCAAGTGGAGGGGGCCAGGCTCTTTTGGGTGGTTCACAGTGATAGGACAAGGAACAATGGATTCAAACTAGAACACAGAAGATTTCAGCTCAACATGAGGAGAATCTTCTTTACAGTGAGGGTGACAGAGCCCTGGAGCAGGCTGCCCAGGGGGTTGTGGAGTCTCCTTCTCTGGAGACTTTCCAACCCCACCTGGCTGCATTCCTGTGCAGACTCCCCTGGGTGATGCTGCTCTGGCAGGGGGATTGGACCTGAAGATCTCTGGAGGTCCCTTCCAACCTCTGGTGTGATCCTGTGACACTGTGAACACCCCCCTGCTGCTGAGGGCTCAGGGAGAAGGCTCCTGGCTGGGTGGCACGATAGCAGAGCAGGATGTCTCGGTGCGTGTCAGCGTGCTGCAGGGTTTGAATTACTGCCCTGAGGAGGGGAAGCTTCCACCTCAAGGAAGGCTGCTGTGTGAAAAACACAACCTGCCTGGAACAGGGTCAGTGAGTTCATCACATCAATATCTAGCCAGCACCTATAGATTGTTTCCAAAGCTCATTATTTCAGAGAAGGGCTCTGCATGTGTGTGAAACTCATTACCTGAGAGGCTCGTTATATTTTTCTAGTGGCTGACAAAATGTGGGCATTGCCTGGCTGCCTTAATTAATGCCAGATTACAAACTGAAATGTTTCATTTGTATTTAGGTATGTGTTTAGTTGCTGGAGCTGCAGCCACTGAAATCCATCTTTCAGGGGAGCCATCAAAGGCCAAAGAGCCTCATCTGACATGGCAATTAAAAATATTTTTCCCTCTTTGAGCAGAGAACTTAACCTCAGTGCTCCAGCAAGGCTCCAAGATCAGGTTTGAAACTGCTGCAGCAATACTGCACCCTACCCAGAGTCTGCTCTGTGGCTGTGGTCCCCTGCTCCTTAAGGTCCCATTTTAGCAGTAAAATGACACCAACCTGCCCCACATATTGCAGACAGCTTCATAAAACCTGCTACAGGTCAATGTTCTCTGCAGCAGCCTCTGGAAAGAATCCCATCCTGTCCATGGGAAGAAACCAGCCTAAATATTTCACTGTAGGTACCAACAGCAACAGTTTAGGGTGCCCCTGGGAGTCCTATGGACTTCCTGGAGGTGAAATTGAATTTGCCTGTGGATTATCCAACACTTTCCTGCTGTAACCCATATGAAAGGCTGAGAGCCCTGGGGTTGTTGAGCCTGGAGAAGAGCAGCCCCAGAGGGGATCTGAGCAATGCTCAGCAAGAGATAAAGGCTGGGGAGCAAGAGGCTGGGGCCAGGCTCTTGTCAGTGGTGCCCAGGGACAGGACAAGGGACAATGGGCACAAACTAGAACCCAGGAGGTTCCGTCTGAACCTCAGGAGAGACTTCTTTGGTGTGAGGGTGCTGGAGGCCTGGAGCAGGTTGCCCAGAGAGGTTGTGGAGTCTCCTTTTCTGGAGGGATTCCAAACCCACCTGCCCATTGTGATCTGCTTTAGCAGGGAGGGTTGGACTGGATGATCCAGAGTTGCCTTCCAACCCCCATCATGCTGGGATTCTGTGATATCCTTGTACTCCTGAGCCATAACCAGCAGTGAGTGGTGAGGATGACATCTCAGCTGGCAGGTTGGGCTGTTTCTCACCTTCTTGCTCTAACTGTGGCTGCAGTAGAAGGGACCCAACACATTCCCCTTAATTCCAAAGCCCCAGGGAAGCTGTACCAGGACAGATGAGCAGCAGAGGAGGGAAGAGATAGGAAGAGGTGATGAATATGCCTGAAGGCACCTACCAACCTGGTAGCAAGTTTGAGTAGAACTGAAGTGAGTAAAGCAGAAGTGTCAGCAGCCAGAGGGTTGAGTTAGTATCACTAAATGTGAGATTTATTGGTCCTAATTTGGTTATCTAGACCCAGGTTGAGGCAGACTATCTGTACAGGCAGCAGAGAGAACCAGGCAGCTCTGAGAGCAATTCATCTTCTCTTAGGACAGGTACTTTAGCTAGGCCAGATGGTTCACTTGATGCTTCTGGGTAGAATGAAGCTGAAATTTCCTCCCAACACCTTAAATCAGCAGTGTAATCAAAGCTAAATTAAATCCAAACCTTGACCTGCTGGAATAAACAAGGGCTGGGTGGCTGACAAATGGAGACTTGTTTTGCAAACACCATTTTAACTTGGGAGGGAATGGCACAGAGCTGAAAACTGCCAGAGCTGGGCAGGAGCTTTGGGAAGACAAAGGAGCAGGTTGGCAACAGCAGCCCCACGAATGGGGTTTGTGCCACAGCTTTAATTCTGAGTTAGGAATTCTTTTCTTTTTTCACTAAATGCTCTCAGAAATAGCTAACTCCACAAGAGCACATTTAACTGGCACGTTGGGAAGGAATGGGAAGGGGATTTTATCCTTGGTGTCTTCTCCAAATGCTCTTTTTGTTAGTTTGGAACTTTTTTTTTTTTTTTTTAAACAGAAATTTGAGAGTTCTGGAGGCCTGGAGCTGATGAGCCTGGAGAAGAGCAGCCCCAGAGGGGATCTGAGCAATGCTCAGCAAGAGCTGGAGGGTAGGGGGCAAGAGGCTGGGGGCAGACTCGGTGACACCCAGTGACAGGACAAGGGGCAGTGGGCACAAACTGGAACCCAGGAGGTGCCATCTGAACTTAAGGAGGAAAACCTCTTTAAAGTGAGGCTGCTGGAGCTCTGGAGCAGGCTGCCCAGTGAGGTTGTGGAGCCTCCCTCTCTGGGGGGATTCCAACCCCCCACTGGCTGCTGTGATCCTGGGCAAGCTGCTGGGGGGTGCCCCTGCTTTAGCAGGGGGGTTGAGCTGGATGATCTCCAGAGGTCCCTTCCATGCTGGGATTCTGTGAAATACCAATTCTGGTATCTGTTCCAGTGCTTGAATTAAAAAAAGAAAGGTTTCTTCTGATCTTGCTGCTGAATGCAGCACACAGCATTGAATGACTTCACTTTTGCTGCTGTTCTGTGTGTGTTGCAGTGGAGCACTGCCTCAGACAGTGACCATAACCACAGTCAGTGTTTGGATCTTGAAGGTTTCTTGCAACCACAACAATTCTATGACTCTGTGAACAATTAATCAACAATAACCAAAAAAGCAGCTTAAAGATTTATTGTCCCTTCAGTCTTCTAGGGCACAGGTGCTTCCAAGAAGGGGCTGAGGAACCTGGGGCTGTTCTGCCTGGAGAAAAGAAGGCTGAAGGGAGACCTTCTCACTCTCTACAGCTTCCTGAAAGGAGGTTGGAGCCAGGCTGGGGTTGGTCTCCTCTCCCTAGTAGCAAAAGGAAATGACCTCAAGTTGCACCAGGGGTGGTTTAGGTTGGATATAAGGAAAAATCCCTTCCCCAAAAATGGTTGTCAAGCCCTGGACAAGGCTTTCCAGGACAGTGGTGGAGTCACTATCCCTGAAGGGGTTTCAAAGCCCTGTAGATGTGGTGCTGAGGGACATCACTGTTTAGTGTTTGTCTTGACAGTGTTAGGTTAACAGCTGGACGTGATGATCTGGGAGGTCTTTTCCAACCTTAAAAATTCTGTTCAGCCTGCCAGAAGTATCTCCCTTTCCCTCAGAGATTTCATCTCCTCATGGAAGCATTAAGAGTTTCCCACTTATTGAACTTTTATGTTTTTTTTTCCTAAACCTGTCAGGGTTTAAGAGGGAATTAAAAGGAAAAAAAAAAAGGAAGGAAGGAAGGAAGGAAGGAAGGAAGGAAGGAAGGAAGGAAGGAAGGAAGGAAGGAAGGAAGGAAGGAAGGAAGGAAGGAAGGAAGGAAGGAAGGAAGGAAGGAAGGAAGGAAGGAAGGAAGGAAGGAAGGAAGGAAGGAAGGAAGGAAGGAAGGAAGGAAGGAATTCGGAAGGAAGGAAGGAAGGAAGGAAGAAAGAAAGAAAGAAAGAAAGAAAAAAAAGGAAAGAAAGAAAGAGAAAGAGAGAAAGAAAAAGCAAACTCAAATTCCTTTGTTCAAAGGCAGTGCAACTGTGCATTGCAAATCGCCCCTGGGAGTGAGGTCTGGTGATTAAAGGAGAGGAAGAGCAGTCAGGGTAATCATGTTAAGCCAGTGTGTGTCTTCAAGTCCTGCAGTGTTTAAGAGGTGTGGAAGCTTAGGACTCTGTTATGAGCAGAAGACTCAAGGGCAAACATTTACAAACAAAATGCAGCCCCTTCTGATCTCAGCTACATGGCACTGCCTTGCTGCCTGCATACAGCCTGCTCACAGACTGCTGCACCCTTCCTGCTGCAAGGCCAGTCCAGGAGATGGCTAAAGGCACTGTTACAGGATCATAGAGCCATTTGGGTTGGAAAAGACCTCCAAGATCATCAAGTCCAACTATTAACCCAGCACTGCCAGCTCACCACCAAACCGTGTCTTCCACTGAAACATTTTTTTGAATGTTTCCAGGGATGGGGACTCCATCACTGCCCTGGACAGCCTCTTCCAGGCCTTGACAATGTTTTCCATGAAGAAAGTGTTCCTCCTGTCCAGCCTAAACCTCCCCTGGTGCAACTTGAGGCCATTTCCTCTCTTCCTGTCACTTGTTACTAGGGAGAAGAGATCAAGCCCCAGCTGGCACCAACGTCCTTTCAGGGAGTTGTAGAGAACAAGGTCTTCCATCAGCCTCCTTTTCTCCAGGCTGAGCAGCCCCAGTCCCCTCAGCTGCTCCTCACCAGACCCTTCACAAGCTTCATTACCCTTCTGAATGGGTCTAGGATCTGTCTCTAGTGCTGACCTAGAGAGAGGCATTAAAACAAACATGTTTGCTTCCTCATGGGAATGGGAATGTGGAGATCCCATCCCTTTTACCCACTCCAGGGTTTAACTGCTCAACCAGATCTACCTCCCCAAGTTGCCTCTACCTGGCTTTATCTTTAGAGTCAAGGAGCTACATATTTGCCACCAGATGAAGGCATCTCCAAAGGGAGATTTCTTCCATCCTCAGGTCAGTGTCCAGCATCCAGAGGATGAATGAGGTTGCAGAGCTGCCTGTTTCCTTCAGCTCTGGGAGGAGTTTGAAGTGACCAACTGTGACACCCAACTTTTCTATAGCTAATGCTAAATGACATGAAGCCCACTCTAAGTCTTCAAGAACAAGGGCTTGGAGTGATAGGACAAGAGGGAAGGGATTGAAGTTTGAGGAGGGGAGATTGAGACTGGAGATGAGGAAGAAATTCTTTAGAGTGAGGGTGGGGAGACACTGGAACAGGTTGTCCAGGGAGGTTGTGGATGTCCCCTCCCTGGAGGTGTTCAAGGCCAGGCTGGATGAGGCCTTGAGCAACCTGAGCTGGTGAGAGGTGTCCCTGCCCATGGCAGGGAGGTTGGAACTGGATGATCTTAGAGGTCCCTTCCAACCCAAACTATTCAATGAGTCTATGACCATGGCAGGATGGCCCAGGATGGACTATGATGAGTACTCTTAGTAGTCCAGGGAGGGTGGCTGAGCTGCTGGCAGTGCTCCAGGATACTGAAGTAGGATTTCTACACTGAAATATTTCCAAGCTTTGACAGGTCATTGCTTGATTATCCCTGTGGAGACAGAAAAAGATCTGTATTTTGAGAGGAGGGAGAAAAGCTCTTCTATTTCTTGACCCTGTGCAGGAGAGGTTCAGATAAATAAATCTCCTTGGCAGCTGTCCTGTAATCACAGGTTGTGGTTCATGCAGCAAACCCAACCCCCTGGCTGTAAGGCTGCTTCTGGGCATGACTGACAGTGATCCACCAATTTCTTAAGCAGATGTGCTTCCCATTCACAGATCCCTTTCAGCAGTCCATTTAAGCTCCCTTCCACTAACAGCTGCTTTCTAAAGCACAGAGGAAAGGTGCAAGACAAGTGGCTCTTCCTATTGTGCCTCAGGAGCAAGCCCAGGTGGGAGGTCACCTCATTGCCAAGCCTGCTGGAACAGGACCTGTCAAGCTGCTCCAGAGGAGATGTGCTCCCTCAGGAGCACAAAGCCAGCATGCAAATTCTCCTGACTTTGCTCATTGAGTGTGTGGGGTCATGAAAACCTCCCTGCCACTCTCTAATCCATTTGTGCTGGTGTGTTGAAGGACAGGAGAAGCCTTCTTGCCAGTGGAGCTCATGGGCATGAATAAAGCATGAGCCACGTGGCTGTACCAGCAGCCTGCTGAGGCTGGGAGTGGACAGGACCTGCCAAGCAAGCCTGGAGCTACCACAGCTCCACAGCACAGGCAGGGCTCCCAGCTCCAAGTCAACCAGAGCACACTGCCTCTTAAAATCATCTTAGAATGCTCCTCCAGGAGGGTATTGCAGGGATTACTCCACATCTGTGGAACTGTTTGGATGGAATCATAGAGTCACAGAATTGTTGTGGTTGGAAAAGACCTTTCAGATCATCCAGTCCAACCATGAACCCAGCACTGCCAGGTCACCACTAAACCATGGCCCTCAGCACCACTTCTACACAGCTTTGAAACCCCTCCAGGCATGAGGACTCCACCTCTGCCCTGGGCAGCCTGCTCCAGGCCTTGACAACCCTTTCTGGAGCTCATTCTGGAGGAAACCTCTGCCACAGGAAAGCAGCTACTGCACAGTTCTGCTCCCTGGCCACGCAGAGAGCTCAGGGCAGAGCCTGCAGCCCAAGTGCTGCAGCTCCTGGGCAGTGACCCATTCACAGTCCCTGTTAGTGCCCTGCTGGGCTGGTTCTCAGGGCCAAACCACCTGGGAACAGCAAGAGGCTCCTTCCCTCCAAGCCCCAGCACTGCCACAAACTAAAGAGGTTCATGTTGATTCTATGATTCTATGTGGCTCCTGCTGCTCCAGCTTCTGCAGCAGGTTCTTCTCACAGGCTTGTAGGGCTGTGGCACCTTGCCAGGCTGTTGGACACCTCAGCCCCAGGAGCTGCCCAGGACACTCACAGCACTAATTGGATGTCTCATAAACATCCGCTGTGCCTCCCATGGAGAGCAGCAGGAGACCTAGGCCAATGCCTGCATCCCCTCAGCATCCATGTGTCTTGTAAAGGTGGGAGGTAGGCAGGCCCCAGCTGAAGGGCAGAGCACAGGTGAAGGCCAGATGAGGTCCCAGCTGCCACCCAAACTGGGCAGTAAGAACTGGGCTGCAGCACTGGGTGAGGGCTGAGTCCAAGGCTTGGCCAGAGAGGCACAGCTGGGGCATGCTCTGCCTTCTGTCTGGAGAGGAACAGGCTGACCAAGAGTGCTTCACTTCATCTTCCTCATCACCAAGCCTCCTGGGAATCACAGCTAATGAACCAAATGTCACTTCCAGCCCTGGTCTCTCTTCCTTTTCTTCCCTTTTTCTCCTCTTCCTGGACTCAATGACCTTTAAGGTCTTTTCCAGCCAAAACCATTTTGTGATTCTGTGACTCATGTATTCTGTCACCTCCTGTCCCTATCCTCACCTGAATCCCAAGATTTGGGCTCTTTTTTAGGGAACAGCTGTTTAAGAGGCAGGCCAGTGCACAGAAGATCCTTTCCCTTCCTGTCAAAAGCTTGAGCCTGAGACCTCTGCCACCCTAGGGGACAGCTAGGATGTACTGTGTGTGGTCCCCCTGCTTGCCACAGGGGTGTGGAGCTCTTGGTTTGACATGAGAGCTATGACCACATGCATAAGACACTTTATAGCTGCTTCTCATTGCAGCTTGCTGGGCAGGACATCATCTACACAGACCTCCAGCCAGCTGCAGGCACCTACCACATGAGCTCAGCTCCCTCTCCTGAGGGCAGTTCAGAGGAGGATGCTAAAGCAAGTGCCCTGAAGAACCCTTTGGAGATGTCTCTTCCTTCCCCTTGGCCACTGAAGCAGCCTGAGGTGCTGAACTCCCCAACCTCATCATCTCTCTGTGAGTCTCCTGGAGTGCTCTGCATGCCCTGGGGAGCTCCCAGCTCTTTGCAGCCACTGCAGACTGGGGACACACTTTCATTTTCATCCCCAGAGACCTGGTTTGCTGCTTAGGTTTTGTAACAGCTCCTGTCAGACTAGGCCAGAGTTAAAGCAGAGGAAGCTGCAAAACATTTCCTGAAGAATTAGCAGGAAAGGTGAGGTGGCCACAGCTAAACCCAAAGCCCCAGGCCCAAAGCTTCAAAAGAGCATCAAGAACAAGGGCTGGACTGGTGAGGATGGGAGGATTTAGGGCCAGCTCCAAGTGGACCATGGTGTCCTACCCCTCCCTCCTTCCTTCCCATCAAAAGACATTTGTCCCCCATGCCATGTTTCCCCCAACAGGAAAAAAAAAAAAAGCAAGAGGAGTGGTGTAGGAGGTTGGCTAGAGACAGAAACTGCCCATGGTGCACTAAAGAGAGACCTGACAGAGCAAGGAGATGTCACCCAAGGCAGAAAAAGCCAAAGCTGCATGAAGCACGAAGCTCCTCATGGCTCAGGGAGGTGCAACAAACTGGACCCATCTGAGCTCAGCATGGAGAGGTTCAACCTGGCCAAGGGAAAGCAGGTGTGGGGCCTCTGCTTCCTCTGCACATTGCAGGCTGATAAGGGAAGCTTTGTTTGCACAGTTGTTGTTTTGCAGGCTTTGCTCTGCTAACAGCAGGCACATGCTCAGCCCCCAGGCTGAAAGGACTCCAAGTGGGTGTGTGGCAGGGATGGGGGAGGGGAGGGCTGAATGTGAGCACTCATAGTCCTGTAGACAGGAGAAGAAAGATATCCAGTGCTCCCAGGAGGAAGAGTGGGGAAAGTCAGCCTGAAGCCCTGCCAGGGTGGATTACCACACAAGTGGAAAAGGTAGTCCTGGTCCTTCACTTGCTGACTCCAGTGGATGCTGGGAGGAACTGGGCTGCAGCAAGGATGTCTCTTCAAACCCAGGGCAGAGCAACAAGTGGTCAGTGTCAGGGCAAAGGAATCATAGAACCATAGAATTGTCAGGGTTGGAAGGGACCTCAAGGATCAGCCAGTTCCAACCCCCCTGCCATGGGCAGGGACACCTCACACTACAGCAGGTTGCTCACAGCCACATTCAGCCTGGCTGCAAACACCTCCAGGGATGAGGCTTCCACCACCTCCCTGGGCAACCTCTGCCAGTGTCTCACCACCCTCATGGGGAAGAATTTCTTCCTAACATCCAGTCTGAATCTCCCCATTTCTACTTTTTTCCCACTCCCCTGAGTCCTATCACTACCTGACACCCTCAAAAGTCCCTCCCCAGCTTTTCTGTAGCCCCCTTCATCTGGAAGGTCACAAGAAGGTCTCCTCGGAGCCTTCTCTTCTCTACACTGCACAACCCCAACTCTCTCAGTCTGTCCTCATAGCAGAGCAGCTCCAGCCCTCTGCTCATCCTCATTTCCCTTCTCTGGACACCTTCCAGCACCTCCAGATCCTTCCTGTAACAGAGGCTCCAGAGCTGGACACAGAGCTCCAGGAGTGGTCTCAGCAGAGTGGAGCAGAGGGGGAGAATCCCCTCCCTGGCCCTGCTGGCCACACTTCTCCTGCTGCAGCCCAGGCTCTGCTTGGCTCTCTGGGCTGCAAGTGCTCACTGCTGGCTCCTGGTGAGCTTCTCATCCCCCAGCACCCCCAAGTCCTTTTCTTCAGGACATCACAGACCCCTAGAATGCCAGGCTGGAAAGGGACCCCAAGGATCATCTGGTCCAACCTTTCTAGGTGATAGCACAGTTGAAATGGTCTAGCACCTGGATCCTGTCAAGCTGAGTCTTAAAACTGGGCAGTGAAAGGTTTTCTGGGCTATGTTAAGGTCTGTCAAGGAATTTGTTGCCTTGCCAAGTATGATCAGGTTGTTAGTGTGAGAGGGGTCCCCCAAAACACACCCTGAGAAGCATGAGAAGGCAGAGGACAGAGATGGGAAAAGAGAGGAGGTGCTGGGGTTGCAGCATGAGTGGGGCTGGTGGTGGATGTTCCTGTGCAGGGCCAAAGGAAGGAGGGGATGGGCTGCAGAAAGCCCAGGTGAGGCTGCAGCAGTGCTACAAGGGTCATGGCTGCTTGGGCAGAGGCCATCTCAGCCTGCCTGCCTTCCTGGACCTCTTGTTGAAGAGGCCACCAGACCTCCCAGCAGAGCATGAAGCTCCTCTGAGTGTTTCTGTGGAAACCAGGCAGTGGCTTTTTTCAGTTCCTCTCCTCAGGCTGGTACCTTTCCCAGGGGATGTCACAGCCAGAGCAACTGTTTTTCCTCTTGGCACTGCCTTGCCCTGCCAGCTACTGCAAGGAACAGAGAAGAGACAGGAGGTGATGTGGGAGAAACAGCTTCATTCCCTGCTGCCTCCCTTTGCAGAGCTCTGTCAGGGATAACAACCCCCCATTTAGTGCAATTTACAGTAACTGTGTTTTAATGGATGTTGTGGGATCCTTAGCCTTATTATGAAAATCCTCTTATGAGTAGCAGCTCCTTTAATAACCTGGGCTGCAGAAAGTGCTCATCTATTTCCATCTATTTGCATGCATTTGCATGCAAGTTGCTGCTGTGGAAAATATATAAATAAATAAACAAACATCTAAAAAGCTCTGATGACTTCACAGTTTGAAGTCTGCCCAGCATCTGGGCTGGAGGAGGAGGAATTGGAAAGCAGGATTTGGGGGCAAGCGTTGTCCCAGTGCTTGTGAAGTGACAGGCTCTAGGCCATGATTGCAGGGCTCAAAGGGTTTGAGTTTGGAAGGATCCCTAAGTGGATACTTTGACAGCCCAGCCTTGCCCAAACAGTCATAGATCCATGGTTTGAGTTGGGAGGGACCTTGAAGATCATCCAGTTCCAACCTGGGACACCTCCCACCAGCCCAGCTTGCTCAAGGTCTCATCTAACCTGACCTTGAACACCTCCAGGGAGGAAACATCCACAGCCTCCCTGGGCAACCTGTTCCAGTGTCTCCCCACCCTCACTCTCAAGAATTTCTTCCTAATCTCCAGTCTCAATCTCCCCTCCTCAAGCTCCAATCCATTCCCTTTCATCCTTTCACTCCAAGCCCTTGTACAAAGTCCCTTCCTGGCTTTCTTGCAGACCCCTTTCAGGTAGTTCTGTGGCCAGCCAGTGTGTCAGAGCCTCAAATATGGGCATGTTGATGTGGCATCTCATCTCTGGAGCCTCCCCAGCTTTTCTGGAGCCTCTTCAGGTACTGGAAGGCTGCTCTAAGGTCTCCCTGGAGCCTTCTCCAGGCTGAACAGCCCTGACCCTCCCAGCCTGTTTCTATAGGGGAGGTTCTCCAGCCCTCTGATCATCTCCATGGCCTCTCTGGACCCACTCCAACACTTCAACGTCCTTCTTGTGTTGGGAGAATCCACTGACAAATCTCCCATTAATTACTGGATATTGCTGTGACTCCTCTGAAGTCTAATTGGGAACATCTTGCAGCATGGAGCAGCCCTGCCAACCTCATTTCCCTCATCCTTGTCCTGCCCCTTCCATCTCAACCGCTGCCAATTTAGCCCTGACCTTCTCAGCAGCTGAATCCATCTGAAGGATGGATCAGGAAGATCAATCCCTGTTGACAAGCTCCTAGCCCAGGCTCATTGCACCTTCTCTCACCTCTCAGCTTTGATCACAAGGAGCACATGAAGTGCAGAGGTTCTCTTGAGAAAGGCTCTTTCCTCTGAGATTTCCAGTCCTGGTTTGCAGAGTCAGGGAGTCTGGACAGTTCAGAGAAGGAGGGAATTAAATAAAGTTTAGAAACTTGGGGGGAATTATCAAGTGATCCAATAATCTTCACCTGGCTCCCAGATAGATCCTCAGGAGAGTCACTCCCTGCACCTGGCTCCTGCTGCTTTCTCCTGCAGGTGGCCAGTTTGTGAGCAAAGCTCAGCCCCAGGGAAATAAAGCAAATGAAATAAAGCTGGTGATGTAAGATGCAATAAGCACAAGCCCAGCTAATTTAAAAATTAAATGTAAAAGGATAGCTCTCCCAGAGACAGTATCTCATGGGCAGCATCCCTAATCCCACACATTCCAAAAGTTTCTGTCTACCTTGAGAGTCCTCAGAGCTGCTGAAATACCAGGAGAGCTGCAGAGATAATGAACAGAAGGCTCTTTATCAGCTCCCTCAGATGCTCAGCCCACTGCACAGCTGCCCACATTGCCAGGCTTTTCTTTCCAGAGGCTGCAAAGGTCCAGGCTCTTTTGAAATCAGAACTGGCATTGTGTGTGCTGGCAGAGCTTCACAGAGGCTTGAGCCTGCAGAGCCTGCTGCTCCAGTAGGAGAGCAGGGCAGCCAAAGAACTTCCAGGTAATAAATAGACTTCTCCATCAATTGGTGATGACATAAATTGCCCAGAAGGACAACTGTGGAATTGAATGAAAGCCCAACCCTATGCCTCCAGATTCAGATGAACTGGGACAGTGCAGAGCTTGGGCTCTGATGATGCTGAGGGGTCTGGTGACTGGGAAGGTGAAAGCATCTTCATCAGCACTGAGAGCCCTGGGGCTGGTGAGCCTGGAGAAGAGCAGCCCCAGAGGGGATCTGAGCAATGCTCAGCAAGAGATAAAGGGTGGGGGGCAAGAGGATGGGGCCAGACTCTGCTCAGTGGTGCCCTGCAACAGGACAAGAGGCAATGGACACAAAGTGGAACCCAGGAGGTTCCATCTGACTGGAGCCCTGGAGCAGGCTGCCCAGAGAGGTTGTGGAGTTTCCTTCTGTGAGAGCTTCCAAACCCCCCTGGCCGTTGTGATCCTGAGCAAGCTGCTGTGGGTGCCCTGCTTTAGCAGGGGGCTTGGACTGGGTGATCCCCAGAGGTCCCTTCCAACCCTCACTTCTGGGATTTCTCTTATGCTTCTGATACCCAGCATTCAGCCTCTGGCCCCTGCCAGTTTTGGGGAGCCATGGGGCAGTCCCTGGGGCACCATCTCCTCTACCTCACCTTACCCTGCCTCTCTTGAGCCATCATCCTGGCACCATCTGGGAATCTGATAAAAGCTGCTATCACTTTCCTCCTGAAGCCAGCCCATCACAGCTCTGGTTTTGAGCAGCTCACAGACACAATATTCTGCCCCCATCAATTACCACTATTAGGTTAATGCCAGCAATCCAGTCCTTGGGGTGCTATCTTTAGTGCTATCAAGAAGCAGCATGAGGGTCTCTGCTCATCTGCCCCCTCTGCAAGTGAAAGCCTTTATTGGAGACTCCTTTCAACATTTCATTAATTCTCAGACACATGCTCTGGGAATGTCAGCACGTTAGGATCTTCTGGAACAGAGTGATAAACAGAGACGACATGGAATTAAACACTGGAGTACCTAGAGAGCCAGTACTGTTTATTTGGGTGTGTGTTACTATAGCTGGCAGATCCACCTCCACTCCCTAACTGTACCCAAAGCCAAAAAAATAAACCAGAGCCACCACAAAACAACCCAAAATAAGAAAGAAAAAAAAAAAAAAAGAAAAGAAAGAAATTCAAACAGAACTAAACCCTAAATCTAATCATCTTCAGGAAATGTGTGTGCCCTCTCTGCTCTGGGCTGGATGTGCTTGGTGTGGGTGACCAGCTGACTTCAGCTAATTATTTTTTGGTGGTGATATTTCTTGGCTCTGATTAGTTATGCAACAAAGATGACGGGCGAACAACTCATGCCAGTGCAGCTAATGGGAGCTAACACAAGAGCCAGGCAAAGCAGGCACTGGTGTGGTTTCTGCCTGAAGAGGAGACCCAGTCCTGCTGCTTGTCAATCAGAAAGTGCTGTCCAGGTCTCCAACATGAGGATATCAACCAAAGGCTGGAAAACAGCACAGCCTGTGAGTTGCTCCTGGGTTTTTCGGGTTCTGTGAAGCTCCAGGTTTTTGTGGAGTAAAGCTGGGGCTGGGGGCAGCAGTGTGCTGGAACAAGACCATAGAATGCATTGAGTTGGAAGGGAACCTCTTGGGTCCAGCCTTCTTGGGTTGGAAGGTCATTTTGTGCCATGCCTCCTGCAGGCAGCAGGGACATCTCCAACCAGATCAGATTGCTCAGGGCCACATCAAGTCTGACCATGAATGTCTCCAGGGATGGGGCCTCCACCACATCCCTGGGCAACCTGTTCCATTGTTCCACCACCCTCATTGTGAAGAACTTCCTCCTGATGTCCAACCTAACTCTGCCCTGCTCCAGTCTCAAACCATTGCCCCTCATCCCATCACCACAGGCCCTGCTGAACAGTCCCTCCCAGCTCTCCTTTAGGTCCCCTTCAGATACTGAAATGCTGCTCTAAGGTCTCCCTGGAGTCTTCTCTTCTCCAGGCTGAACAGCCCCAACTCTCTCAACCTATCTTCATAGGAGAGCTTCTCCAGCCCTCCTTTGTCTCCAAACCTTCCAAGGCTCTGCTGCTCAGCCCTCACCAGCAGCCCCAGCTTACTCACAGTGCAGAAGATGCTCCCAGCTGGGAAGCCACCTCCTGTCCCAGCTCCTGCCTTGTTTCCTGTCCTTCCAGGAACCTGAACAGTCATTTGCACCTGCCCCTGACAGCCCCAGCTGGTTCATGCTCAGTTTCCTCCACCATGCCAGCACACAGCAGCAACCCAGCTCCATCTCTCCAGCAGGAGTCCAGCCTCAGGGCTGTGTTGCCAACACACTTCAGAGCCTCTGGTGTGCTCACACCCTGCATGAAGAAGGGCAGTGCTGCTGTCACCACTTCCCAGTGAGGTTCAGCCTCTCAGAGCACAGTCTGACAAGGGCTGTCAAGGTGCTGAGGCAGCTGCAGCTGCAGACAGATGCCTGCTGTTATATCTGGGATGTCTAACGTGGCCTTTTTGTCTTCTTGTCTGCAGCTGGAGCTACAGGTTCTCAAACAGCCCTTGAAAGCAGACCCTAAGGCTGAGATTCATCTGGCATCTGGCAGGAGACAGGTGAGATGTCATCTCCCAGGGGCACTGGGCTCTTTCCTGTCATCCAGGTGTGAGCCATGTGCAATGAGTCCAACCTCTGCTGACTCTCTTCATGCTGGTAGCTGAGATGCACCACTCAATGCTCTCATACATCCTGCAAGCTGCTGAAGCTTTGAAGAGCTTTGGGGGCATTTCTTTGGGTGGATTCACTGGTCTCTCTTCTCCCCATGGACACCACCAGCATTTGCACCCTCCTGGTTTCAACCACCAACATTCTGCACCCTTCTGCTTTCAGCCACCAACAATTTGCACCCTCCTGCTTTCAGCCACCAACATTCTGCACCCTCTTGGTTTCAACCACCAACAATTTGCACCCTCCTGCTTTCAGCCACCAACATTCTGCACCCTCTTGGTTTCATCCACCAGCATTGTCCACCCTCCTGCTTTCAACCACCAACTTTCTGCACCCTTCTGCTTTCAGCCACCAACATTCTGCACCCTCTTGGTTTCAACCACCAACATTCTGCACCCTCTTGGTTTCACCACCACATCGCACCCTTGGTTCACCACCCTGTCCCCTCTGCTTTCAACCACCAACTTTCTGCACCCTTTTGCTCTCAGCCACCAACATTTTGCACCCTCCTGCTTTCAGCCACCAACATTTTTCATCCTCCTGCTTTCAGCCACCAACATTCTGCACCCTCTTGGTTTCAGCCACCATTTTGCACCCTTCTGCTTTCAACCACCAACATTTTGAACCCTCCTGCTTTCAGCTACCAACATTCTGCACCCTCCTGCTTTCAACCACCAACATTTTGAACCCTCCTGCTTTCAACAGTGAACAAGAAGCAACCTGGCTTGCTGCTGCCCTTTATTCCCACCGATGTTTGTTTATTTCTGGAGTGAAGACCCTGCTAATTTATGTTAATTGGCACTGTACAGGTTTTTTTTCCTCCCCCACCGTGTCCCCACACATCCTGCAGTGAAATCAAGCTGCCTTTGTAATCTCCCGCGGCCGCCTGCAGCCTGCTGGAACAACAGGAGCCTGTGGCATGCAAAGCATGCTGAGGAGTTGCCTTTTTTTTCTCTTTCCCTCCCCCCTTTCCTCGTGAGGAAGTTTGCATATTTGGATAGGCTTGAAGGCTCGCTTAGACATGATTGTAATCCCTTTTTATTTATTTATTTTGCAAGGAACCTCCACCTATGAGCCTGGCTGCCCTGGGGCAGCACTAACACGATGTGGTTTTCCTTCTCTTTTTTTGATGGCTTCCATACACTGTTTTGGGGGATTAAAAAAAAAAAAAAGGCAGGAAAAGGCATTTGAGGTCCTCCTGCCTCTGTGTTGTGCAACACTTGGAGTTTGGTCTGTGGTGTGGCTCTGAGCTGAGTGTGGGAATCAGTGGCAGCTTTGCCTTTAGCTCTCAGGGGAGCAGGGTCTGCCTGCAGCAGAAGTGGAAAAGCTCTGCTTGTCCTGCTCTTTTTTTTTTTTTTTATTCGCTCCCCTTTCAGAGCATATTTGAAGATAAACCCCTCCTTCCCCTCAGGGATGTCTATGGATGAGCAGACTGCGAGCTGGGACCTAGACACACCTCTCCCAAGCATCTCCATGGAAGGTGACAGCACTGGGGGATGGGAGGAGCTGTGAGCTCCGGGGACACACCACCCTGCTCCTATTTTAAGCAGTGCAGGGAACGCAGATCCCGAGAGTTTTGGGGGGCTTTGATTGCTAAGGGAGGCTTTAAAAACTGACTTGCATCACGAGAGGATTTGTTTTACCCAGGAGACAAGGCAGGGGCTTTTATCTCCTGGAGGGAATTAGCACAGATGCTTATCACTGCCTTGCAGATCACAACCTGACCACAGATATCTCATTAGCTTGAAAAGTTAACCTGATTCATTTCTGTCCAGAGGGTATTTTTGCTTGGGTGCTTTCATCTGAAAGAAAAAAAACCACAAAAACCAAAAACCAAAAACCAAAAAAAAAAAAAACAACAAAACCAAACCCAGAACAAACAAACCAAAGAAACACCAAACTAACCAAAAAAACAAACCAAACAAACAAATAAATCCAAACAAACCAAAAAACACCAAAGAAACAAAAACCACCAAAGAAATCAAAAAACACCAAACAAGCAAAAAAACCACCAAACAAACAAACAAAACAGCAAACAAAACAAAAAACAAAACACCAACCAACAACAACAAAACCCTCCCTGACTTTCTAGAAAGCCAAGTTTTAATGTCAGGTGTGATTTTTGCTTTCTTTGAGGAGTGGAAAAATGCCACAACAGTGTGTGGCATATGCACAGGCTTGAGTCACAGGGGAGAAAATCAACAGTCATCTTCCTTGGGTTTGATCTGTGTGCATCTGTTCCCTGGGAGAGAGGTGAAATGGGATATTTACTTGGGGAAGTTTTAGAAGCCAGCTGCACTCCGCTGTGAAATAAATAAAGGATGATATGAAAATGAACTCTGAGCAAGGGATCTGGAGCTGAGTTTTTCAGCACAAACTGGAAGGCTTTGTGTAGAGCCTGCACAACAAGAGCAGGGGTAGTCTCATCTCCAAAGTTTCTAAATGAAATGTCAGGCCCTGCAGAGATCCAACCCAAAACTTCTTGCTTTTAATGAGACTGGGATTTCCCTCTGAGCCTGCTAGGGCTGCTCTGCTGATCTTGCTGCTGGCTGTGGTTTGGGAGAAACCCAGACAAGGGTGGGCAGCTTGCAGTCTGGGCACACACAGATCAGTGCATCTCATCCCTTCCTTGACAGACAGACACTCACTGGATGGCCAAAGGCTTCAGAGGCAGCTCCAGTACCTCTGAAACACACTCAGTTCCTGGACATGAAACGTCTGGTCCGAGAACAGAATCCCAAAGCTTGGAGAAGACCTCTAAGAGCATCAAGTCCAACTGTCAACCCAACACCATGGCCACTAAACCATGTCCCCAGGTGCCACAGCTACAATTTTCCTGAACACCTCCAGGGATGGTGACTCCCTAGGCAGCCTGTTCCCATCCATGACCACTCTTGCAGCAAAGAAATTTTCCTAAACTCCAACCTAAACCTCCTCTGGTGCAACCTGAGACCATTTCCTCTCATCCTATCACTTGTTACTTGACAGAAGAGACCAACCCCTACCTCACTCCACACACAGCTCCTTTCAGGGAGTTGTAAAGAACTGAATGAAGTCCTCAGTCTAGTCATGACTTCAGAAAGGACTTACCCATTGTTACCAAGAGCAAAGTGTGATTAGATCACTATCCAAAAACAAGCTGCAGGAGCAGAATGGCCTCTGTCAGATGAATATCTGATGCTTGGAGCTCCCCAGCCCAGCAGACTGCTTTCAGTAGCTCAAAGACAGATAGAAGAAGAATTGGAGAAGCAAATAAATAGCCATGTTTTGAGCAGGTGGGTCATTTATCATCACAGAGCTTACTGGGGGATGATGCTCATGTTCTGTCACCTGGTGTCTTGGAGTCAAGACAGGATGTCTTGCTAGGAAATACATTCAGCTTTGATCACCTGTTGTTGGGCTCAGCAAAGGAATCACTCTGCCACACTGCATGACAAGAAATCAAGCTGGATGGTTGTAATTGTGCTTCTATCTGCCCTTAAAATCTATTGATCTGTGAAAATAATTGCCACAGTTTACTGATTCCCCCAAATGTTTGATGGCAGGTAAGAAATACTTCTGTCTCCTGCGGCCCAAGCTGCCCTGAGAGAATTTTCTCTGTGCCTTGAGCAGGAATTAGAAAGAAAAACAAACCCAAAAACAAACAAAAACAAAAATAAACCCACAAACAAAAATAATATTAAAAAACCCAAACAAAATGATATTAAAAAACAAAGAAACAACAAAACCCAAACCCAAAACCAAAACCAAAAACCAACCAACCAAAAAAAAAAAAACAAAAAAAACAAAAACAAACCGGACCAAACCAAACCAAACCAAAAAAAACCCCACCAAAACCAAAACCAAAAACAAAAAGCCAACCACACAAACAAAAAAAACCCCAAACCAGACCAAACCAAACCAAACCAAAACCAAAACCAAAACCAAAACCAAAACCAAAACCCCAACCACACAAACAAAAAAAATAAAAACAACAAACCAGACCAAACCAAACCCAAACCCAAACCCAAACCAAACCCAAACCCAAACCAAAACCTAAACCAAACCAAACCAGACCAAACCCAAACCCAAACCCAAACCCAAACCCAACCAAAAAACCAAACTAAACCAAAACCAAACCCCCAAATTGGTTCAGAATAACCAAAGGAAAAAATGTTCAGTGGCTCTTTGCTTAGCTGTTTGATATATTTTTTTTCTCTGCACTTGCTCAATGGGATCTGGCTGCCAGGATAGCTCAGCAGCTTGCCATGAGTGGGCCTGGGAATGCTGGTATGCAGAGAAACGTGGGCTCTTTCCTGAGTTGTCGGAGTTCATTGAGAGCCAGCACATCACCCTGGCCTGAGTGATGTGCCTAAGGTTGTGGACACAGAGCAGGATGTTCTGGTCAAGGCTGGAGAGTGAAAATAGAAAGTTGTTTTCACGTCACACGCAAAGAACAGCTCCAGCATGTGGAGCAGAGGAGATGATTGAACTTTTTCCAGGCAAGTCCTGCTCCTGCAAGGCTCTCTGCTCCCTGGGGTGCTGCTGGAGCTGAGCCATGCTGTGCTGCAGCTTCTCAATGCCTGCTGAAGCTCTCTCAGGGCAGAGTGAGCTGGGAGCAGTTGCTGAGTGTGAGTGCTGCAGGAAGGGTGCAGAGCCCTCTGTCAGTGCTAAGTGCTTCTCCCTACACACCAGGCACCTTCCCCTGACACTCTGCATTTGGCTCTCCTCCTGCGAAGCCTGCTCCTTCCTCCTGGCCAGACCTGCTTGTTCTGTCCTCACAGTGCAAACTCACTCATGATCTTAGTTTAATTAGCCATCAGCTCCTTCTAGGGAATGCAAATGCCCTATCCGACTAAATCCCCCTTCTGAAGTCAGCAGATGCAAATTAAATCCTGTGCACTGAAGTGTAATTTGCCTTTGAAATACTCTTAACGGCCCTCAGTGATTCAGTGGGTGGAGGGGAATTAGTCCTAAGCTGCATTTGTTGCTTTCTCCTCCCTTAATTTGTTTATCTGAATGCCACTGAAGCAATGCTGACTGCAGACAAAGTGCCAAGTGACACACATGAGCCCAAGCCAAGGTTGCACTGTTATTTTTTTGGAGCTGTAAATAACACAGGTCCAATCTACCTGAAATAATGGTAAATAAAGAGCCATCTGCCACTTCATGGCCCTGTCATGTTCTCAGTGACCAGCAGCCTCGGTGCAGCCAAGTGGTCCCTCCTGCAGTCACACAAAGGCAGCAGTGCTGACCTAGGGTAGTTCTGAGCACTCCAAGAGCTCATTCCTCATTCAAATACTTTTCTCTGGCTGCTACATTCATGACCTGATGCTGCTTGAAATCCCCAACCCACTTGGAGCAGTCACACAAAGGCAGCAGTGCTGATCTAGGGTGGTGCTGAGCACTCCAAGAGCTCATTCCTCATTCAAATACTTGAATTCAAATACTTGGAGCACCCTAAAAATGAACTAAGGTGGTTCCTCCAGAGAGCAGCCTTCTGCGGTGACCCTCAGGGAGAGTTGCAGTAATTTGGTCTAGGATTACAAGAAGAAGTCTGGCACTGGGGATCTGCAGGAGACTTTCAGGAGCTCACACAGGGTGTTGCTCCTCAGCTTCTTTAAGTTAACATGGACATGCTGCAGAAACAATCTATGACCATCTGGAATGGCTGCAGAGGAGGCCACAAAGATGATCTGAGGGCTGGAGCACCTCTGCTGTGTGGACAGGCTGAGAGAGTCGGGGCTGTTCAGCCTGGAGAAGAGCAGGCTCCAGGGAGAGCAGCATTCCAGTACCTGAAGGGGGCTCCAGGAGAGCTGGAGAGGGACTTTGTACAAAGGCATGGAGTGACAGGATAAAGGCTGGTGGCTTCAAACTGGAAGATGCTGGATTTAGATGAGACATCAGGAAGAAATTCTTCCCTGTGAGGGTGGTGAGGATCTGAAACAGGTTGCCCAGAGAAGCTGTGGAGGCTCCAAGCCTGGCAATGTTGAAATCCAGGTTGGAAGGGACCTTGAGCAACCCATGGCAGGGGGGAAGGGTTGGAACTAGCTGATTCTTCCAACCCAACCCATTCTATGACTCTATGATCCTCTCATATTGCCACAGTGGTTACCACACACAAATTCCACTTTGACCGTCTCCTTTTATTTCCTTTGGCTACATTTACCTGGGGGCAGATGTCCATGATTCTGGAGGGCAAATGCCATACTGTGAGTCTGCCCACACTCCACCAGTCTGACCAACCCACAGACTGCCACTCAAGCAAGGGATGTTTTACTCCAGCCCACCAGATTCATTGCAGCCCACAGCCAACACATCTCCTCTCCGTCGCTCTTCCATCAGGCTGCTTTAGCCCAAGTGTTTCTCCTTCACTGCAATGTTTCCATGGCTTTTTGGCTGTTCGTTTGGAATCTCTATCTCCTCTCCTCTGCCTCTTCTCCCTGTCTCTGATGATTTATTCTTGGGTCTGAATTCAACGCATCTCTTCATCTCCCCAGCCGGTGTCTTATCACCCCACGTAAACCGCTCGTGCCCCACACCCACCATGTGGCTTTTATCCAGCACCTTCAGGGTTGGCTTCTTGTTTTGGTTTGGGTTTTTAATCTGGTTGGTTGGTTTTCCTGAGCAGTGATTTTAAAGCCTCTCATGTGCTGTTTTGTAGGAAGGAATCTGTAGGGCCCAGGCACTTCAATTCCTGCTCCTGGTTTTCTGCTGAACGCTTTTAACAACCCAGCAAGTAAGAGCCTTTCAATTACATGCTTGTTGCAGACACTCCCTGCTTATGTTTTATAACAATGATTTCAGATCAAGAGGTTTGCAGCTAAAGGGATAAACATTTAGCCCAGATAAGCAGATTTGTAGAAATTATTGTTATCCAGAGCTGGTGTGATTCATTAGGAACCAGCAGTGGACAGCTTTTAATATCCGACAGGGATAAATTTATCCTCCCCCAAGTGAAATCTGCCAAGGGACTGAATTATGCCATATTCTTCACAGCATTTCCTTCTGCTATTTAATGTGGCCAAAATAACCATGGGAGAGAAATTATTCTCTCCACTAGTCTCCCTGACCTCCACAAAACCCTCAAGCACGCTTGTAGGGAGATTTTGGGAACCTCTCAGCAGAAGAAAAGAGGGAGCAAGGCTTCAGAATCAAAGTCTAATGGGATCTGGGACATTCATTGTGTGGGTTGCAGGGATGGGTACCAAGAACAGAGCCTTATAAATTCAGAGATGATGCTGATCCCAAACCAGTGCATTTGGGTAACAGATGGAACATTCTGCTGCTACAGAGGCATCTTTGACTCACCATATCTTGTTTGAAGACTTCTACCTTTGCTGTTCTCATCTAGCAACTCATTTATAATTTGTTCTCTCATAATCTCTCTTAGATTTCCTCTCCCCTCTACCTCCTTCCTTCTCTTTTGGTAAGCAGGGTTTCTTTCATAGAATCTTTTTGTTTGGAAAAGACCTTAATGATCATCCAGTCCAACCAGTCTCTAACTCTGCCTAGGCTGGGGCTAAACCATGGCCCTCAGCACCACATCTCTGCCTCTTTGAAACACCTCCAGGGATGAGGATTCAGCCACCTCCCTGGGCAGCCTGTGCCATCCTCTGAGAACCCTTTCAGTGAAGAAGATTCTTCTAATGTCCAACCTAAAACTCCCCTCCTGCAACTTGAGGCCATTCCCTCTTGTTTTATCACTTGATACCAGGGAGAAAAGACCAGCCCTGACCTGGCTCCAAGCTCCTTTCAGGGAGCTGTAGAGAGCAATGAGGTCTCCCCTCAGCCTCCTTTTCTCCAGGCTGAACAACCCCAGTTCCCTCAGCTGCTCCCTCAGAGCCCTGTTCTCCAGACCCTTCACCATCTGCTCCAGTACCTCAATGTCCTTTCTGGAGTAAGAGCCCCCAAACTGAAACAAGTACTCAAGATGTGGCTTCACCAGTGCTCAGTACAGGGGGACAATCACTTCCCAGGTCCTGCTGGCCACACCATTGTTGATCAAGGCCAAGATGCTGGTGGCCTTCTTGGCCACCTGGGCACACTCTGGCTCACCTTCAGCTGGCTGTCATAGAATCATAGAACTAATTTGATTGGAAAATACCTCTAAGATCCTCAAGTCCAACTGTCAGCCTAACACCACCCTGGCCATTAAACCATGCCCCAAAGTGCTAAGTCCATGTGATGGTTTGAAACTGTCTTTTTAATTTTTCCTTGCAAAGTTCAGAACAGAGAAAGTGAAAGAATGTAAATAAGTCACTATTGGGTGTAAGAAAGCAAAATAAGGATTGTTCTAAACACTTCCATTGGATAGATAGAAATGTTTAAGAACTATTACCCAAAACAAAGCAGGCACTCTGCACATTCTGCGTTCTGCAGTGGGGGCAGTTGCTGGGCTGTCTGGCTGCTGTTTCTTCTTCTCTTCTGGCTGAAGATAACACACTGACCTTGGCAGCTAAGTTAACAACTTTCTGCTTAACTAACTCTGCTTCTCTGTCCAGGGGGGTCTGGGGGGAAGCTCCTGGGAGAGGGAGGCCCCTTTGGGAGGGTCCCCTTGGGGGGAAGCAAAGGGAGCTTGGTTGTGCTTTTTCTGTTGATTGTATATATTTGTGAATGTTGTGAATTTTGTATATTTGTACATATTCATTGCATTTCATTGTAGATTTTAGACTCTGCTTGTAAATACAGCTTTTCATTTGCTTCCAGACTGAGCTAGCCTGGTTATTGTTGGTGGGGGGGGAATTTCAGCTCACACCGACACAGTCCACATTTCTTGAACACCTCCAGAGATGGTGACTCCACCATCCATTAACACCCTCAGGTCTTTCCCTGCTGGGCAGTTTGCAGCCACTCTGCCCCAAGCCTGGAGCATGGCACAGGGCTGTTTTGCATAAGGGAACATTCCTTTGGAAGAGGGGTGAGTTATTTGCCTGTCCTTCAGCTCCCAGCTGTCCCAGCTCCTTGGGCAGAAAGTCACCCAGAAAGACCTCCTACATTATGCTGTTCCCATCTCTTAACCTGAGAATGGGCCAGGGGAGAAGGGCACTGAAGTAAAGCCCAGACAAGGATGGGCAGCAAAGCATGGTCTTGTCACAGAATTAGTGCCAGAAATCCAGGGGTGATCAATCAAAGTTATGGCATGTTCTCCTTCTGCTTAGCTGATATATAACACCCCCAATCAATACCTCAAGAGAGGGGACAGAAGAATGGGATTTGATTTAATATTTGCCTAGGCTTTGTAGAAAAGTAAGATTCATTGCAACAGAAAGAAAAAAAAAAAAGAAAACCCAACCAAATTTAGCCTCTAGCTTAATAGGCAATTGGTGCCTGTGATAGTGCTGGAATCATATTTACTGTGCATCCTAATACAAAGACATTAATATCCCTGTACCTGCTCAGCTGTGTCATGCTGGGTATTAGCCAGTGTGAAGCATACATCTGGGCTTGACTTGTGGACAGCTTGCTCAAGGAAACATTTCCTTTATTGCATTCAACATCTTGAATCAGCGAGAGGCTTGCAAACCACCATGGATATCAGCAAGGAGATCTCAGGACCTGATTTGGTTTGGCCCTGGATTGCTGGGTCTGTGTCAGCCTGAATTAAAGGAAAATTGCACCTGGTGGGTCCAGCCTGGCCACTGGGTGTTTTGATCTGCCCTTGGCTGTTGGATTTGAGACATTAAATTATGAAATCAGATGAGATATTTCTTTTTCTCTTGCTTTCCTGGATCCCTTAGATCAGGGCCCTTCCTACTCTGGAGGACGTCTGGTCCATGTGATGTGGCTCATGGGGACCACATCCAGAATCCCAGAATATGTCTGGTTGGAAGAGACTTTCAAGCTCATCCAGTCCAACCTGAAGGTTCAATACCAAACCATGTCCCTAAGCACCAGCTCTAACACAGCACTTAGACACCTCCAGGGATGGTGACTCCAGCACTGCCCTGGGCAGACTATTCCCATGTTTGAGAACCTTTTCAGTGAAGAAATATTTCCTAACATCCAGCCTGAACCTCCCCTGGCACAGCCTGAAACCATTTCCTTTGCTCCTGTTCCTTGACACCTCCTCATTCCAACCTCCCTTCAGGGAGCTGTAGAGAGCAATGAGGTCTCCCCTCAGCCTCCTCTTCTCCAGCCTGAACACCCTCAGCTCCCTCAATGCCTCCTCTTAGCCCAGGTGCTCCAGGCCCTTCATGAGCCTCATTGCCCTTCTCTGGACAAGCTCCAGCTCCTCAGTGTCCTTCCTGTAGTGAGGGGCCAGGAACTGAACACAAGACTCGAGGTGTGGCCTCAGCAGTCTCATATCTTGCCACAACTCACCAGACACCACATGCAATGATGCTGCAGTAAGAGAAGGCAAATGATCCAGTTCCAGATAAAACTGTCTTCCAAAGGCTGGCCACAGCCATGCAGAAGTTTTATATGTTGAGCCTTTTTATGCCCCAGCAACTCAGGCAGGGGGAAACAAGCACAGCCTTTAGTTTCAGCTACTAATCCCTGTTCTTGGCAACAAAAGAAAGCAATTAAAAAAAAAAAGCAATGAAAAACTGTAAATGTTAGTGAAATCAGACCTTAGTTAGAGCAAACCTTGACAGAGAACACAGCAACAGGTGCTTTGATGCTGATTTCATCAATCAGAGTGTCTAGCCAGAAGCATCCCTGCCCTCATAGCCATGTTTGCTTTCAGAGCAGTGAGAGACTCTTCCAACCCTTGGCCAAACTCTCAACAGATTAGCTGAATCTGCAGAATTTGACCAGCCTGTGAGCTTTTTGGTACTCTTAAGCCCCAGACACAACACTGGAGCAGGCTGCCCAGGGGGAGTTGTGGAGTCTCCCTCTCTGGAGACATTCAAGACCTGCCTGGATGTGTTCCTGTGTGAACTGGGATAGATGATCCTGCTTTGGCAGGGAGGGTGGACTTGATGATTTCTCGAGGTCCCTTCCAGCCCCTGACATTCTATGATTCTGTGATAGGTCAAAGAACAGAAGAAGATGACAACCCTGAGGGTACTGCAACAATTCTCTCCACATCATCCACCCCAATTCCAACAGAAATGTGGGCAGAGCAGCAGTTTGCATGCCCATTTTGTTAGAAACTCAACAACCACCATCCCCTCAGTCCTCTGTCCTCCATGGATATTTGACAGTCTCCTAAAACCCCTGGAAGTCTGGTAAGAGAAAGGAACAAGCTAAGCATGGAGGAAAAGGAGGCTGAGGGGAGACCTTCTGGGTCTCTACAACAACCTGACAGGAGCTTGGAGCCAGGTGGGATTGGTCTCTCCTCCCTAGTAACAAGTGATAGAATAAGAGGAAATGGCCTCAGATTGCACCAGGGGAAGTTTAGGTTGGACATCAGAAGAAACCTCTTCACTAAAGGGGTTCTGAATAGGCTGCCCAGGGAGGTGGTTGAATCCCCATCCCTGGAGATGTTTCAAAGAGGCAGAGATGTGGTGCTGAGGGCCATGGCTTAGCATCAGCCTTGGCAGAGTTAGAGACTGGCTGGACTCTAAGGATTTTAAAAGGTCTTTTCCAACCAAAACAATGTTGTGATTCTAAAAAGTCTCAGAACTATGACACCTGCACTCAGTTCCCAGAAGTATTGCTGCAAGAACCCAACACATCCTCCCTCCTTGCTCAAGACACCAGGGTGACACCTGAATTGTGCCACACACTCAACCTTTTGACCCAGCAGGCCTTGCCTAATGGGAAGACTAATGTCCTCCAGCTTAGGAATTCCTCCATCTGTGACCTGAGCTGTGGAGGAAATCATTTAAATAATTCCTATGATGTCTCCTGGCCTTCAACTGCATCACCCACATTATTCATAGGCCTGAAATTTATGTCATCAGTTGGCAGTGAAGTGCAAGGTGAGTGCAGCCCATCAGGGGTCTCGTTGAACAGCTTGGGTTTTTTTGTAGCAGATTTGTCCAAGTACAGGTAAAAATCCAAGAAAAAAAAAAAAACAACAGAGCAAGAGAATCTCAGACAAAATCTGCTCCTCAGCTAGAATTTCACAGACTATTTATTCTTAGTCCATAAAATGAATATATCCACACCAGGACAATTCCTGGAGACAGTGCAGAAATAAATCTGAATTTCAGGATGTCATAGGACTGGGGGGAATGGAGCAAAACCAGAAATGGGGAGATTCAGATTGAATGTTAGGAAGAAATTCTTCCCCATGAAGGTGGTGAGACCCTGGCACAGGTTGCCCATGGAGGTGGTGGAAGCCTCATCCCTGGAGGTTTTTGCAGCCAGGCTGGATGAGGCTCTGGCCAGCCTGATGTAGTGTGAGATGTCCCTGCCCATGGCAGGGGGTTGGAACTGAGCCTTGAGGTCCCTTCCAACCCTGATAATTCAAGGCTACAAGGATAGTTAAGGGATTGGAACACTGCCCTGGGAGGAGAGGCTGACAGCCCTGGGGTTGGTGAGTCTGGAGAGAGAAGACTGAGAGGGGATTTGATAAATGCTTATAAATATCTGAGGGTTGGGGGTCAGGAGGTAGGGGACAGGCTCTGCTCACTTGCACCCTGGGATAGGACAAGGGGCAATGGATAGAAACTACAGCACAGGAGGTTCCACCTCAACACGAGGAGGAACTTTTTCACTCTGAGGGTCACAGAGCCCTGGAGCAGGCTGCCCAGAGAGCTTGAGGAGTCTCCTTCTCTGGAGACTTTCAAGCCCCTTCTGGATGTGTTCCTGTGTGACCTGAGCTGGATTCTATACTTCTGCTCTGGCAGGGGGTTGGACTTGAAGACCTCCAGAGGTCCATTCCAACCCCTAACATCCTGTGAGTCTGTGATGGTTCTGTGAAATCTGATGTGTGTCACCATGGGCCACGGACAGGTCCTTCCCAACAAGAAAACTCAGCTCATTTTTTTCCCTCCCAGCAAATGTCAGATGTTTTAGGCATGGTTTGTTCTTTTGACTATTTTTGTTAAATGAGTCCTATTCTAATTACTAAGGCTGGGGTCTAGAGTCAGTCCCTGGCTCCAATCTCCCCAGCCTCTGGGGGAAAAAAGGAAAAGGAAAAGGAAAAGGAAAAGGAAAAGGAAAAGGAAAAGGAAAAGGAAAAGGAAAAGGAAAAGGAAAAGGAAAAGGAAAAGGAAGAGGAAAAGGAAAAGGAAAAGGAAAAGGAAAAGGAAAAGGAAAAGGAAAAGGAAAAGGAAAAGGAAAAGGAAAAGGAAAAGGAAAAGGAAAAGGAAAAGGAAAAGGAAAAGGAAAAGGAAAAGGAAAAGGAAAAGGAAAAGGAAAAGGAAAAGGAGGAAAAGGAAAAGGAAAAGGAGAAGAAAAAGGGGGAAAATAAAAAGAAAAGGAAAAAGATAAAGAAAAAAGAAAAAGAAAAAGAAAAAGAAAAAGAAAAAGAAAAAGAAAAAGAAAAAGAAAAAGAAAAAGAAAAAGAAAAAGAAAAAGAAAAAGAAAAAGAAAAAGAAAAAGAAAAAGAAAAAGAAAAAGAAAAAGAAAAAGAAAAAAGAAAGAAAAAAAGAAAACAACAAACCCCAAAAGAAATATTTGATCTCAGTCTTGGCAGGAAGCATTGTGTTCAAGCTCCTGAAAATTCAACTCGGGGTGGGGAGGGGGTAGACACAAAGCTCCATCAGTGTTGCTGAGGTCGGGAAATGAATGCATATTTATTGCAACAATAGCTGTATTTAGCAGCCATTCACAGCTCCAAGAGCAAAACACAGGAGCTTCTTCAGAACCCAAACCAAACAGATGTCTCCTCTGAGCACGGCGATGGGATCGGCGGAAGACTTCTTTCAGCCATCTCCCTAGTAATTATTTTTTTTTTCCCCTCTGTTCTCTCAAAAAAACATTGCAGAGACTGGGAACTGAGGGAAAAAAATATCTATAACCCCACACACGCACCCCATTCTTCCTTTTCTCACCAGCTTCCTCGTCGATCCCAGGATTCCATCCCCATCTCATCCAAATGGAGAAGGCACTTGAGACAGTCCTGCTCCGGCAGCTCCCTCATTGTCCTCCTGCAGAAGCAGAGATAACAGCGCTGGGGTCTGTCCCTCCCCCCCAGCAAAGGCAGCTCAGGAAAGCATCTACCTGCAACAACAAAAGCAAGTGGCTAAAGGAGGAGGAGGCAGGCGTGGTGTTGGGGATAACACGCAATTAAAGGATTAAAAATTCATCCATTTCGCTGGGAAGTGACATTGAAATCGCTGAGCCGTTAATGACTCGGGATGAAAGGGGGAGGACTTTATCTCTTCACTCCACCGCGGGGCTCGGAACCAAGATAGACCTTTTATCAGTTTTCATTGTTCCATTCGTGGAAGGCTGGAGTTGTCTGGCTGCCACAGAAGTTGGGGGTTTTGTTTTGTTTTGGGGTTTTTTTGTTATTCCAAAGACTGAAAGACATTTTCCTAAACTTGCTGCTATTGCCTTGGGTGGTGGAGCTGCCTGGGGAGGATGAGGCAAGGGGAGGAAGAGCTCTGCTGCCTTTCTGCAAGGGCTGGGTGGAGGTGTGAGAGCTCAGTGCAGAGCCTCAAACAGAATCACAGAATGTGTTGGAAGGAATCTTTAAAGCTCATCCAGTCCAACCACCCCCAAGTCAGCAGGGCCACCTGCAAGCAGAGCAGGTTGCTCAGAGTCCCAAACAACCTGCCCTGGAATGGTCCAGGCATGAGGCACCTCTCTGGGCAACCTAGGACAGGTTCTCAGTGTCAAACATTTCTCTCTTCTCTCCAGTCTGAATCTCCCTCCTTCAGTTCAAACCATCACCCCTTGTTCTGTCACAACAGACACTGCTCAAAAAGCTCTCCCCAGATTTCTGATTGGTCCCTTTAAGAACTGAAAGACCACCAGAAGGTCTCACTGGAGCCTTCTCTCCTCCAAGCTGAACAATCTCTCTCAGCCTGGCCTCAAAGCAGAGGGCTTCCAGGATTCAGATCATTGCTGCAGCCTCCTCTGGCCCTGATCCAACAGGTCCCTGTCTGTGCTGTGCTGAGGACTCCAGAGCTGGATGCATACAGACCAAGCCTGATCTGGAGATGTTTAGTCCTCAGAGGATGGCAGCAATCACAGGATTAGTCCTTAGAGGATGGCAGCAATCACAGGATGGTACCAATCCTCCTCTGTCCTGCATTCACCTGGCTGAGCCCTTCCATTGCTGCAGGACTTTTGCTAGGAGAACATCATCCCTTTCAACAGGGCCAGCACCAAACCTAAACCCTTTATGGTCCTCAAAGGCAGGCTCAAATCAGATTTATGGGATGGAAGACCTTCTGCTGAATGACTGCCACCCTCTCTGTGTTACTTTGTAAGCACATCTGCTATTTTTAAGAAGACAGCTAGGCAATCTGCTAGTGAGGTGGATGGACATAAACAGATCTGCTGGAGAAAGACAAATTCAGACCAGCATCTTGCTGGCTGTCTCTGCAAGCAGTGTTTTGAACATTATTCTTTTCACAGCCTTAACAACAAGACAACTGTTGGGTTTTTGGTTTTGGGGTTTTTTTTTAGAGTAAGCTAAGAGTGCCACCTGATCACAGAAATGGCTGGAGTGGAGCTTGGAGAAAAACCTCAGCTGCTGGGAGAATTGCAACAGACTGTAAGTGGATGACAGCAGCTACAAGGGCCAGCAGGACCAGGGAAGTGATTGTCCCCCTGTGCTCAGCACTGCTGAGGCCACATCTCCACCTGGCTTCAGTTTTGGGTCCCTCACTCCAAGAAGGACATTGAGGGCATGCAGCAGGTCCAGCAAAGGGCAACAAAGGTGTGAAGGGTCTGGAGAACAGGGCTGGGGAGGAGCAGCTGAGGGAGCTGGGGGTGTTCAGCCTGGAGAAAAGGAGGCTGAAGGGAGACCTCATTGCTGTCTAAAACTCCCTGAAAGGCGGTCGGAGTGAAGTGGGAGTTGGTCTCTTCTCCATGGTATCAAGTGATAGAAGCGAGGCAATGGCCTCAGGTTGCACCAGGGGAGGTTTAGGTTCATAGTATCACAGCACATTAGAGGTTGGAAGGGACCTCAAGAGATTATTGAATCCAACTCTCCCTGCCAGATCAGGATCACTTAGGGTAGTCTGCACAGGAATGCATCCAGGCGGCTTTGGAAAGTCTCCAGAGAAGGAGATTCCACAGCCTCCCTGGGCAGCCTGCTCCAGGGCTCTGTCACCCTCACTGGAAAGAAGTTTCTCCTCATGTTGAGCTGAAATCTTCTGTGTTTGGGCTTGAAATTGTTGTTTTTTGTCTTCTTAGTGCACACCACTAGGTTGGAGATTAGGAAAAAATTCTTTGCTGTCAGAGTGGTCAGGAATTGGAACAGGCTGCCCAGGGAGGTGGTGGAGTCCCTATGCCTGGAGGTGTTCAAGAAACCTGTGGCCATGGCACCTGGGGACATAGTTTAGTGGCCATGGTGATGTTGGCTTGAGAGATGGACTTGATGATCTGGGAGGTCTTTTCCACCCCAAACAATTCTCTGATTCTAATTACAGACAAGGCTGAGGTATGATAGCTGCAACACAAGATGTTGACAATGGAGAGCTCTATTTTCATCCTGTTAGAGAAGTGGCCTGATTTTTCCCTATTTCTGGAAACTGATGGGCCCCCTTGATTTATAAATTGGCCATTCTGTCTGTGGTACTTGATGAGTCTTTCTTTGATAATTGTGACCAAAAATGGCCAAAAAAAAAAAAAAAAAAAAAAGAAGAAAAAGGGGAGAAAAAAGAGAGAAAGGATTTTGCTTACGGAATTCAAAGAGACAAAACAGCAAAACAAGAAATCATCTAATGAAATGGATCAATCAGTAATAATTGCAGCCTGAGAGATGAGAACTTTGGGAAGCAATGGAGGTGTGAAAAGAGGACATTGGAAAGAGTTTTTTAGGAGCTCTGGTCAGAAAAAAACATTGTCTAATAAACATCAGATAAATTTGTCTCTCTACAAGGGGTGAGAATTATCCAGTGCTGGTGTTTGCTGTTCCCTCAGTGCCCAACAAGCAGTATGCTGAGGGCCATTCCTGCAGTGCTGCCTCTTGTTCTGTTTGGAAGGCTTTAAGTAGGATTTTAATGTGTTTTGGTTTAGTTTGGTTTGGTTTGGTTTGGTTTTTCCCCCGGGGATTTAAATCTTGTGCTTGTTGGTATGGGTGAAAGAGTTCCAAAAAGGTGTAAATTTATGTAGATAATTTGGGGTTCTGCTGAACAGAAAGGAGTTGAAGTGGAATAGAATCACAGAACTGTTTCAGCTGGCAAGGATTTAGGATCAGGGAGGCTGGACAAGATGACCTTTGAGGGTCCCTGTGAATTAAGTCCATTAAACCATGTCCCCAGGTGTCATGCCCACACATTTTCTGAACACCTCCATGGATGGTGACTCCACCACCTCCCTGGGCAGCCTGTTCCAGTGCCTGACCACTCTTTCCATAAAGAAATTTTGACCTTTCTCTTCTCTTAGAGCTGGAGACTGAAGGGCACAACTAACTTGGTAGCTCTGCCCTGAGCTCCACGAGGAATGTTCACAAGCTCTTGACTTAGGAAGTTCATCTCACTCAAATACTTCAAATTTAGGTCTGTCCTTAAAATTAGGAGTGCTGCTTCCAAACAGTTCTATCATGGTTGTAACTTCAGTTCAAGAAGGACCTCGGGAACTGCTTGGAAGAGTCACAAAGCTGCTGGAGGGAGTGGAACATCTCCCTGCTGAGGACAGGCTGAGGGAGCTGAGGCTTTTTAGCTTGGAGCAGAGGAGCCTGAGGGCTGCCCTCATTGCTGGTGATAAAGATGTGCAGGGCAGTGTGGGGAGGATGGAGCCAGGCTCTGCTCAGGGATGTCCAATGATAGGACAAGGGGCACTGGGGGCAAGCTGGAGCAGAGGAGGTGCCATGGGAACTGAAGGAAAAACTTTGTCACTGTGAGGGTGCTGGAGCCCTGGAGCAGGCTGCCCAGAGAGGTTGTGGAGTCTCCTTCTCTGAAGACATTCCAAACCTGCCTGGATGTGTTCCTGTGTGACCTGCTCCAGGTGATCCTGCTCTGGAGGTCCCTTCCAACTGCTTATGTTCTGTGCTTCTGAGACTGCTGCAGAAAAGCCCTTTAGAATCTGCTGAGCTGTAAGATGCAGATGTTCCACATCTCCCTTATTTCTCCATTTGCAATGGGGAAAATACCAAGAGGTGAATTTCCTTTTTATTTTTCTTTCTTACTTTCTTTTCTTCTTTTTTTTTCTTCTTTTATTTTCTTTTTTTTTTTTAATCACTTTTTTATTGGCATTTTCATTTCTTTTAAATATAAACATCATCTGGTTCACATTACTCAGCCAGCCACACAGGAAATGGCAATAAGTTTTGTTGATAGTATTTTTCTCCGAGGGATTAACAAGGATAATATTTATATATGTATGAAGAGATTGGTGCATACCCTCAGGCAGCAGCAGACAGACTTAGGAAAGAGCAGCAGAATCAAAACAAGTTGCAGGTGTTTGGCTGCTTGTTGTGTCCTGGTGGTATGGCAGGACCAAGGGCATGGAAAGGACATCACTCTAGATGCTGGCACTGGGTTGCTCCAAGCTAAATCATAGAATCACTTTGGTTGCAAAAACCCTTTGAGATCATCCAGCCCAACCATTGCCTAACACTGCCAAGGCTGGGGCTAAACCATGGCCCTCAGCACCACACCTCTGCCTCTGAAACACCTCCAGGGATGTGGTTTCAACCTTCTCCCTGGGAAGCCTGTGCCAGGCTTTGAGAATCCCAGAAGCCAAACAAAGTGAGGGATTGTAAGGGACCTCTGGGGATCATCCAGCCCAAGCCCCCTGCTACAGCAGGGCACCCACAGCAGCTTGCCCAGGATTACAGTGGCCAGGGGGGTCTGGAAGATCTCCAGACAAGGAGACTCCACAACCTTCCCAGGCAGGCTGTGCCAGTCTTTGAGAACACTTTCAAGAGAGAAGTTTCTTCTATTGTCCAACCTAAACATCCCCTGGGGCAACCTGAGGCCATTTCTTCTTATTTTATCACTTGATACCAGGGAGAAGAGACCAACCCTCACCAGGCTCCAATCTCCTTTCAGGGAGCTGTAGAGAGCAATGAGGTCTCTCCTCAGCTTCCTTTTCTCCAGATTGAACAACCCCAAACCCTCATCTGCTCCCCACCCTCCAAGGGTCTCCAGACCCTTTCCCAGCTTTGCTGCCCTTCTCTGGACCTGTTCCAGCCCCTCAATGTCCTTCTTGGAGTGAAACACAGCTCTCTGTGGTGCATGTTGCTCTTTTCTTGCAACTCTTCTACAAGCAATAACCTCTTTAATCCACACTGGATCTGTATAGGAGGGAGAGCAGTGAAGGAAAGAAACCTCATGGCATTGGAGATGGGAGGGAAAAGGCAAGCTGTGAGTGATGCCTGTAATCCCCACCACACAAATCACAGAGCTCAGTGAAATTCCTATCATTCAAGGGAGAAATGAGAAGTGAAACACTATGCCTGTGTGACATATGATGGCTCTTGGAATAAGACAAACTCTCTGCAATCAGTGTAGACAGCAGGAGACAGAAAAGAGGCCACACACTCAAATTATAAATACTATGGACACTAAATTGTCCATTCCCAGGTCTGGGTGCCTGGCCTGACAGCACTGATCTGGACCAGCCTGCAGCATCTACTGCAGGAGACTCCTTGGAGAACACCATGAACAGCAAAGCCTCTCTCCCTGATTTAATTGCTTTCCATTCTTCCTGTGCAAAGATTTTTGCCTGAGCCAACCAACTTTTCAGGTCAACAGGACAGAAACCTTGTGACTGACTTTAATGAGATTTTGTTCATGCTCTGAAGAGTAAAGCCTGCACTGAGTAAAGCTTGAATGCTCCTAATACCCATTTACTCATACTTCTGCAAATGTAGGTCTAGCCCCTTGAGAGGACTTGCTGACCCTGTGCTGGAGTGGCTCCCTGGCCAGAGAAATTGTGGATAGAAAAGAGTAAAACTGTCCTGGTCTCATCAGTAGTGTCTGGACAGCCACATGCCTCCCAGGTGAGGTCCTGCAGAAGGAGAAATGCTTCATTTGTAACTCCTGCTTGACCTAAAGTCAAGCTTTGCTGTGTTTCTCAGTAGCACTTCAAAGCATTTAATCAGAATATTGTCCCCTCTCCCACACCATGTGCAAAGAGGAGCCTCACAGAAATCCAGCATCTAGGAGGCAGATAAGGATCAGCTTTTCCTTTTCATTCACTACAAGAAGGACATTGAGGGGCTGGAGCAGGTCCAAAGAAGAGCAACAAGGATGGTGAGGAGTCTAGAGCTCAGGTCTGGTGAGGAGCAGCTGAGGGAACTGGGGTTCTTCTGCCTGGAGAAAAGGAGGCTGAGGGAAGACCTTCCAGCTCTCTACAACTCCCTGAAAGGTTAGAGCCAGGTGGGGGTTGGTCTCTTCTTCCAAGGAAGAAGTGATAGGACAAGAGGAAATTATCTCAGGTTGCAACAGGGGAGGTTTAGGTTGGGCATGAGGAACAATTCCTTAAATCTCTCTTCCAACAAAACCAATTCTATGATTCCATGATTGTTCCAGAGCAGTGGTGTGGGCACAGGAGAGAAGGCACTGAGATAACCTGGGAAACCTTTTCATGGCTCCAGCCTGGGGTGAAAGGAGGCAGAGGTGGGAAGAGTGGCCACTGCCCTAAGGCAGATGGAGAGATGCTGCTCAGCAGATCCCCTGGTGCTCAGCAGATCCCCTGGTGCTCAGCAGAGGAGGTGGAGCTGAGCTCTCCCAGTTCCCTCCTTGCCCTGTGCCACCCTTGTCTTGCCAGGTGCAAGGGCACCTGGCCCAGCTCTTGGTGATGGAGCTGCAGAGTAACATCATGAACTCCCCTGGAGGCAGCAGCCAGGATGTGCCTGGAAGCAGCAGGATGGAGTAATGACTCCATTAGGGCCTCAGGGGCTGGCTGCTGGAGCTGTTACTAACTTCATAAAAACCTTTGGGGTCAAAAGAGTAATACAATAATGGAGGCCAAGCCCATGCTGCAATTTCCACCTCTTCTCCTTCCTTCCCACCAAATCAGCTGGCTCTGGCCTGACCTTGGAGCATGACAGCTCTGTTCAGCCTGGCAAAATGAAGATGACTTGGCCCCTTCCACCTTACTGCATTTGCTCTCACTCTGCTCCTTCAATCTGTCTGCTTCCAGCTCAGGGCTCCCTAATTGTATTCCAATGGAGACAAACCTCATGATCTGAGCTCAGACCTGAGCCCATCCAGGCTTCTGCAGTGCAGGCATCCAGGAGCCACTGAATTGCAAACTCAATCTTCCTGATGGATTTCATTTGGGGATCTGGTTTGTCACTCGTGTGTTGGGTGCAACAGAGCCCCCCCCCCCCTACCCTGCCTGCTCCTCCTTCTCTCCCTCCTCCTCCTTCCTGGTAATTTCCTTGTTGCTTAAAACTATTCAGTGAGGCTACATCAAAGTGAATATTGAGACTTGTATTGTTGTTGCCAGGGGTGACACTAGATGAGAATTATATGAAACAATAAGGGCGCTGGAGTATAATCCATTTGACATTTGGAACATGTTCCCAGTGCTCTGTGCTCCTCAAAACATTCCCTCAACAGAGCTGTCTTCATTTTCATCACAGGATTTGTGTGCACCACTAGATTTATCTCCCTTTTTATTCCTGTTTGGTCATTCTCTGCAAGGCCAACACAAAGAAAAACCTCACTGCTGGGGCTGCTGCATCTGGATCAAGGATCATCTGCATCTGTTTGTATCCATAGGACAAGGGGGACAAGTGTGCATCTGCTGGAGGGTAGGAGGCTCTACAGAGGGATCTGGCTAGGCTGGGTCCTTGGGCTGAGGTCAGGCATTTCGTTGATGGGGAGACAAAAGCCAGACAAATGTCCATGGGGTGGAAAAAATGGAATGTGTGGCTCACTCTGCATGAGGTTCAGCAAGGTCAAGTGCTGGGTCCTGTACTTGGGTCACAACAACCCCATGAACACTCCAGGCTTGGGGCAGAGTGGCTGAAAACTGCCCAGTGGGAAAGGAAAGGGAGTGCTGGTTGATGCCAGCTGAAGATGAGCCAGGGTGTGCCCAGGAGCCAACCCTGAGTGCTGCCAGCCCAGAGCCAGCCTGTCCTGGGCTGATCCCCAGCAGTGTGAGCAGCAGGAGCAGGGAGGGGATTCTGCACCTCTGCTAAGACCCCCCCCTGCAGTGCTGGGGCAGCTCTGGAGTCCTCAGCTCAGACAGGGACCTGTTGGAGTGGGGCCAGAGGAGGCCACAGCAATGCTGGGAGGGCTGGAAACCCTCTGTTGTGAGGCCAGGCTGAGAGAGTTGGGGTTGTTCAGCCTGGAGAGGAGAAGGCTCCAGGGAGACCTTCTGGTGGCCTTTTAGTGCTTAAAGGAACTGATCAAAAAGCTGGGGACAGACTTTTAAGCAGGGCCTGTTGTGACAGGACAAGGGCTGATGGTTTGAACTAAAAGAGGGAGATTTAGACTGGAGAGAAGACATTTTTGACACTGAGGATGGTGAGAGCCTGTCCCAGGTTGCCCATAGAGGTGGGAGATGCCCATCCCTGGAACCATTCCAGGTGAGGTTGTTTGGGGTTCTGAGCACGCTACTCTAGCAGGAATTGTCCCTACTGACTTGGGGGTGGTTGGACTGGATGAACCATTCCATGATTCTATGAATTGTGCTCCCTGCTTTCCCTCCTTAGGAGCAGTGGCTGCTGTGGTCCCTCTGACCAGCATCCATAGAGGCATTAAGTTCTGGATTCTTTCTGCCCAAGAAGGGGAAGACAGATCTGACCTGATTTACAAATGACTTCCCACACAGGCTAACAAGAAAGTGCAAAGCTGCTCAGATGGCAAAAGTTTGTTTATGTAACCAACACAAGGGCAAAGGGAAAAGCACTTTGGAACAAAAGGATTAACACTTTCTGGTTTGGAAACCATCATGACTTGAGAAGGTTTGGACTTTTCTCCCTATCTGGAGATTTGCTGATGTGGTTCCTTTCCCATGAACAGTCCCAGAATGATAAATCAGTGCCTCTCAATGGCAGAAGTGACAAATGTCCTTTTCTGCTCAGGGCCTCTGACCCCACTGGCTTCCCCACCTTGGTTTCCTCATGCTTTGCCCCTTTCTATGAGGAAGTGTACCCCAAGGAGTTCAGTTCTCATACTAGGAGAGGGGCCTAATGATTCACCACACTGGCAGAAAACATTTGATGGGTTCCATGATGCTTCTTCCTACCAAGAAGAATGCTTACAGGGAATAGATCCAGCCTCAACATCCCACCTCTGAGTCCCTGTGTGGCTGCCAGAGTGCTGCCCTCCATCCAGCTGAGCTCTGGCTGGAGAGCATGGCCAGGGAAAGATTTTCCCACCAAAGCAGTGCCTCTTGAGCTTTTAAATTGGAAGAAAATAGAATCAGAGAATTGTTTTGGTTGGAAAACACCTCTAAGGTAATCAAGCCCAACTGTCAAGCCACCACCACCATGGTCATTGAACCATGTCCCCAAGTGCCATGGCCACAGGTTTCTTGAACACCTCCAGGGATGGGGATTCCACCACCTCCCTGGGCAGCCTGTTCCAATCCCTGACCACTCTTGCAGCAAAGAAATTGTTCCTAATCTCCAACCTAACCCTCCCCTGGCACAATTTCAGGTCATTTCCTCTCCTTCTATCACCTGCCATGGGCAGGGACACCTCACACTACAGCAGGTTGCTCACAGCCACATCCAACCTGGCCTTAAAAACCTCCAGGGATGAGACTTCCACCACCTCCCTGTGCAACCTGTGCCAGTGTCTCACCACCCTCATGGGGAAGAATTTCTTCCTAACATCCAATTTGAATCTAGGAAGAAATTCTTCCCCATGAGGGTGAATCACCTGATACTAGGGAGAAGATCCCCACCCCCACCTCACTGCAGCCTCCTTTCAGGGAGTTGCAGAGCAATGAGGTCTTCCCTCAGCCTCCTCTTCTCCATTACTAAACAACCCCTGGTCCTTCAGCTGCTCCTTATATTGACTCCATGCAGCAGGGCAGAGGTTGGCTTCCCATAGTGAGATTTGCAGGAGCAGCCACCAGCCCTGCCAGCCCTTACAACAGGCTCCCTGGTTCTGAAGCCTTTGCAGTGTCCTTTTAACTAAGGATGAAGATAATTAAATTTTGCAGTGAGGCTACACCTCAGTAAATATTGTCTTAAAAAAAAACAAAACAAAACAAAACAAAAAAAAAAACCAACAATCAATTGGCATTTACTGTACTTAAGGTATAATAATGATTCTTATGAATCTAAATTATCCTTATAAATCTAAATTAAATGCCCAGGTTTAAATGTGTTTAGGACATTTAATTAATAAAGTGTTACCAAATCACCATTACTAATCTGTTTACTTCAAGCCTGATTTCCATTTCCAAAGGATTTATTTCTCAGCAGTGTGTGTGGGAGGCTAAAAGTGAAAGTATGTGAAAAGGGGTTGGAAAAAAAAAGGAAAAAGAAAAAAAAGCTGCTGCAGGTACCAGAAATATTCAGAGATTGCTCAGGGAATTCCATCAGCTTTTCCCATGTGGAGCAGTGCAGATGTGCTGCAACCAGGGCTTGGCAGAGGGAAAAGTCCATTCTGACCCATCTGCAACTTTTAAGGGTTTGAGACCAGAAACAATCAAAAAGTTTTTAGGCCTGAAACATTCAAAAGGTTTTGAGGTTTGGAAACAACCAGAAAGGTTTTGAGGTCTGAAACAACCAGAAAGGTTTTGAGGTCTGAAACAACCAAAAAGGTTTGGAGACCAGAAACAACCAAAAAGGTTTTGAGGTCAGAAACCACCAAAAAGGTTTTGAGACTAGAAACAACCAAAAAGTTTTGAGGCTTGACACATACAAAAGGTTTTGAGGTCAGAAAAAAACAAGAAGTTTTGAGGTCTGAAACATCCAAAAGGTTCTGAGGTCTGAAATGACCAAAAGGTTTTGAGGTCTGAGACATCCTCTTTTGACATTTTCCTAATTAAAAGCTCTGGGTTTTGGTTCAGGATGATTTTCTAATTAAAAATTAAACTTCAGCAGACAGAAAACAATTAAAGATGAAAAGGCCAAAATCCCAAAGAACTGATCTAAATAAAACCTTTAGCTCAGGCATAACCACTCCATGGATTACCCTTTTGTGAAGAACACAGATTTTTACTATTTTTCTCTGGACCTTGCCCTTCACTGAGGTCTGAAGGGTGAAGTGGTTCACCTGAGGTCCACCAAGGAGCCTGTGACAGGTAAGGATTTGAGGTCACTTCCTTCAAGTACAGCTGGGCTCAGCTGGTTGATGTTGAAGAAACCCAGATGCTGGTAAAGCCCAGGATATGCCATGAGCTAGTGGTGATGTTAAGGGTTGGAAGGGATCTCCAGAGATCATCAAATCCAACCCCCCTGCCAGAGCAGGACCACGGAATCAAGCACAGGTCACACAGGAATGCATCCAGACAGGGATGGAAAGTCTCCAGGGAAGGAGACTCCACAACCTCTCTGGGGACTTTCAAGACTTCATTCAATTCAGCTTGCTGCTCCCCTTCCCCCACTTCAAATTCCCTCATCCAAAGATTGTGATGGTTTGTTTTGAAGTGGGATTTCATTGCCCAATGTCCTCCTAGATGATGCAACAGCAGAGACTTCACTATCTCCCCCAAATGAAGCAAATCATAGAATCAGGAAGGGTTGGAAGGAACCACAAGGCTCAGCCAGTTCCAACCCCCCTGCCATGGGCAGGGACACCTCACACTACAGCAGGCTGGCCAGAGCCTCATCCAGCCTGGCCTCAAACACCTCCAGGGATGGGACCTCAACCACCTCCCTGCACAACCCATTCCAGGCTCTCACCACTCTCATGGGGAAGAACTTCTTCCTCATGTCCAGCCTGAATCTCCCCACTTCCAGCTTTGTTCCATTCCCCCCAGTCCTATCACTCCCTGATATCCTAAAAAATCCCTCCCCAGCTTTCTTGGAGCCCCTTTCAGATCCTGGAAGGCCACAAGAAGGTCATCTCGGAGCCTTCTCCTTTCCAGACTGAACAGCCCCAACTGTTCAGGACCCAAATGTTCAAGCCAGAATGATTTCTTATTCCATTTCTTCTTGCTAAAAAGCTGGAGAAACCACAATTCTTACCCAATCAGCCCCCAGATGTTTTGAAACAGCCACCAAGTGCAAGAGCCAAACCAGCTCAGCTCCACAGCACCCAGCTGGACCTTCCCCACTGGCTGCTCCTTTCCTCCCCCCATAATTAACATCCATAGAGGTAGCTCACACAAAGCCAGCAGGTCAGATTCAGTAAGTGCAGCACGATGTGATTCTGTGGAGCCAAGTACCAGATCTAATCCAGTGATTTATTTAGCTAAAAACATGTAATTATGGGCAATAAAAAATTATTTCTGCTGCTGCAGGAAACTGGCTAAGGCTGTTGCCCTGGAGCAACACCTGCCAGCACCTAGGTCTAGCAGCTCTCCTAGCCCAGTCCAAATTGGTTTAAATCATTGCTTTTAAACCTGCTCAGTGCCCCATAGGATGTAAATGGCTGGTCCCAGCCCAGCTCTGTGAAGGGAGCTCTCAGTACCAGGGTGAGCTGTGGCAACCCTTGTTGGGTCAACAAGTACTCCTTCCAGTTTCAAGCAGCAATGCACCAACTGCTGGAAGCCCTCAGCTGTGAGGCCAGGCTGAGAGAGATGAGGTTGTTCATCATGGAGAAGAGAAGGTCTCCAGGGAGATCTTTTGGTGGACTTTCAGTGCTTAAAGGGGTGAAATAGAAAGCTGGGGACAGACTTCTGAGCTGGGCCTCTTGTGACAGGACAAGGGGTGATGGTTTAAAGTAAAAGAAGGAGATTCAGACAGGAGAGAAGGAAGAAATGTTTGACACTGAGGGTGGTGAGAGCCTGTCCCAGGTTGCCCAGAGAGGTGGGAGATGCCCCATTCCTGAAGCAATCCCAGGTCTGGTTGATTTGGTCTCTGAGCAACCTGCTCTGGTTGCAGGTGTCTCTGCTGACTGCAGTGGACTGGACTAGATGAGCTTTAAAGGTCTTTGCAACCCTAAGCAGCCTATGACTCCATGGTTTCAGTCAGTCACTTGTAGCAGTTGGTTTCCATTCCCAGCACAGGCAGGTGACATTCCAGGTGCACTCTTGGTGCCTTGCCTTGCACAGAGCACCTTCTCTCTTGGAGAGAGAGACCTCAACAGCCACAGACCATTCCCACACCCCACAGCACCATCTCAGTCCCCAACCCAGCTCTCTGCAACACACACCAAGTTAAGCTTTAGTCTCTCCTTCCACGCTAGGTCTCAGGTCAGAGCAGTGCAACAGCCCTGAGTCCAGTGCTGCCCTTTGTTGAGCCACTATCAGCCAAATGTAAGAGGAGGACCTCGGAATGGTAAGGGTTGGAAGGGACCTCTGCAGTTATCCATGGGTCAGCAATATGCCCTTGTGGCCAAGAGGGCCAGTGGGATCCTGGGGTACATTAAGAGGAGTGTGTCCAGCAGATCCAGAGAGGGTCTCCTCCCCTTCTACTCTGCCCTGGTGAGGCCACACCTGGAATATTGCATCCAGTTCTGGGCTCCCCAGTTCAAGAGGGACAGGGATCTGCTGGAGAGAGTCCAATGGAGAGCTACCAGGATGATTGAGGGACTGGAGCACTACCCTGTGAGGAGAGGTTGAGAGCCCTGGGGGTGGGTAGTCTGGAGAGGAGAAGACTGAGAGGGGATTTAATGAATGTCTATAAATATCTGAGGGTTGGGGTTCAGACAGGAGGGGACAGACTCTGCTCAGTTGTGCCCTGAGATAGGCCAAGGGGCAATGGATAGAAACTACAGCACAGGAGGTTCCTCCTTAACATGAGGAGGAACTTCTTCACTGTGAGGGTCACATAGCACAGAGGCTGCCCAGAGAGGTTGTGGAGTCTCCTTCTCTGGAGACTTTCAAGGCCCATCTGGATGTGTTCCTGTGTGACCTGTGCTGGATTCTATGGTCCTGCTCTGGCAGGGGGGTTGGACTTGAAGACCTACAGAGGTTCCTTCCAACCCCTAACATCCTCTGATCTGTGATCCTGTGAGACCGTCAAGTCCAACCCTGCTGCCAAAGCAGGTTCACCTAGAGCTGGACACCCAGGAATGCATCCAAGTGGGTTTGGACTCTCTCCAGAGAAGGACACTCCACAACCTCTCTGGGCAGCCTGCTCCAGAGCTCCATGGATGCCCAGCTCTCAGGAGGGATTTTTTTTTTAGCCATTGTTAGATTCCCTATAGAAGGAACACCCAGGGAAACACCTCCTAGGATGCTGAGGTACTTCCTAGGCTGTCTGTCTGTTCCCATTTGATTCAGACTGAGTCTGGCAGATGGAATCAAGCCCATTCCTAAAGAGAGAAGGAGGCTGAGAAAATACTCTGCAAGGCAGCTTGGCATCTCTGCCTCAACAACTGCTCATCTCCTGGAGTGACATTTGACTTCATCTGTCTAACTAGTCCAACAGCCTCTCAGTAGGTTTTGTTCTGATTGGGATAATGTATTTGTTTTCATACTCAGCTTTATTTCTTATTGATTTCCCAAGTCAATCTGAACTGATGTCACTTTTTATCTGCTTGGAGTAACAGAAATCGTTCCGTGGTGGAAGACACACCGTGGAAAATCTTATTGCCAGCCAGGCTAAAATCCACAAACATTGTTAATTACCCTGATTACAACCCCCTCAGATGACAAATTCACACCCATTGTCCCTCCATCACAGCTGCCACTGTAAAGAATTCATCTGCTCCGCACACCAGGCTCAAGGAGTGAGTAAATTTCACGCTGAGGAGACAAGAAGTGAGTGGCACCCAGGCTGTCACCTCTAGAAAGTCCACTGCTTTAGATTCCCTCCTGAAACATGACAACCTCTTCATGCCATGATCCTGCTCAGATTGCTCCAGTATGGTTTTTTTAATGATTTCCTGTTATTTCAACCCGATTTGAATCAGGAAAAGGAAACAAACAGCAACTCGAAGCGGGGTGAGGAGAATGAGTAGGTCCTTTGGAGTCCTAGGGGACTTGAGCATCTCCCCTGTGAAGAGAGACTGAGAGCCCTGGGGCTGTTTAGTCTGGAGAAGAGAAGGCTGAGAGGAGATCTGATCAATGTCTATCAATAGCTGAGGGGTGGGTGTCAAGTGGAGGGGACCAGGCTCTGCTGGGTGGTTCACAGTGATAGGACAAGGAACAACAGCTTCAAACTTGAACAGAGAAGATTTTAGCTCAACATGAGGAGAAACTTTTGTACAGTGAGGGTGACAGAGCCCTGGAGCAGGCTGCCCAGGGGGTTTGTGGAGTCTCCTTCTCTGGAGACTTTCCAAAGCCACCTGGATGCATTCCTGTGCAGACTCCCCTGGGTGATGCTGCTCTGGCAGGGGGGTTGGACCTGATGATCTCTTGAGGTCCCTTCCAGCCTCTGATATACTGTGAGACTGTGATACTTTGTGGGCTGTTTCCCACAGCATTTCCTATTTTTCTAGCATCAGGTGTGGTGACTGCCAAAGGAGAAATGCTTCCTAATCACTTCCAACCAACCTGCTCTGGGAGCCCTGCACCTAATGTGCTTTCTGCTGGAGATGCTGGAGTCATAGAATCATGGAATGGTCCAGGCTGGAAGGGACCTCCAAAGGTCATGCAGACTGACCTCCCTGCAGCCAGCAGGGACATCCCCAACTAGATCAGGTTGCCCTGGGCCTTGTTGAGCCTTACCTTGAATATCTCCAGGGATGGAGCCTCAACCACCTCCCTGGCCAACCTCTTCCAGTGTTCCACCACCCTCATAGTGAAGAACTTCTTCCTAACAACCAATCTAAATCTGTCCTTCTCCAGTTTGAAGCCATTGCCCCTGCTCCTGTCCCTGCAGGCCTTTGCAAACAGTCTCTCTCCATTCTTCCTGTAGCCTCTTCAGCTACTGGAAGACAGCTCTAAGGTCTCCCTGGAGCCTCCTCTTCTCCAAGCTGAACACCCCCAGCTCCCTCAATCTGTCCTTGTAGCAGAGCTGCTCCAACCCCCTGAGCATTTTCATGTCCCTCTTCTGGACCCTCTCCATGAGGTCCATGTCCTTCCTATATTGAGAGCTCCAGACCTGCACACAGTACTCCATGTGAGGTCTCACCAGAGCAAAGTGGCAGCATCACCTCTCTGGATCTGTCCACCTGCTACAGCTTGTCCTCTGTGGCAGATAAGATGTGGCACCCAGCTGAACATGAAACCAGTCTCACCTGACCATGAAACCAAACCATGGGAGGTCTGCTTCTGGCCACAGATGGAAGCATGCAGTGGTCACTAGCCAGAAGTTGTGGTCACTAGCCAGAAGTTGTGGTCACTAGCCAGAAGTTGTGGCCTCCTTCTGCTGTTTGCATCCCAGCAGCCACATGAAGGGACAGCCCATGGATTTTCTTTCTGCTTCCAGTTCTGGCTGTTCACTAAGGTTTAAGGTCTGCACACTCCTCCAGCTGCTGCCTCCAAGCTTCCACCATCCCTTTGAAGGTATTGCTCCTCTCATTAAAGAATCATAGAATTGTTTTGGTTGGAAAAGACCTCTAAGATCATCAAATCCAACTGCAGGCCAGTGTAACACCACCATGCCCAGAAGTGCTATGCCCACACAAGTTTTGATCACCTCCAGGGATGATGACTCCAGCACCTCCCTGGGCAGCCTCTTCCAATCCCTGAACCACTCCTACAGGAAAGAATTTTTTCCTAATATCCAACCTAACCCTCCTCTGGCACAATATGAGACCATTTCTTCTCCTTCTATCACCTGATATTAGGGAGAAGAGACCAACTCCTACCTCACTCCAACCTCCTTTCAGGGAGCTGTAGAGAGCAAAGAGGTCTCTCAGCCTCCTTTTCTCCAGACTAAGCAATCTGCTACAGGAGCATAA